>NC_134784.1:28215205-28217705 GCF_046742065.1 Oratosquilla oratoria
GATAGATAGATAGATAGATAGAGAGAGAGAGAGTTAATTAATTGCAAATACTTGGCAAGCGTTAAATGAAAGACACACACACGCACACACACACGCACACACACACACACACACACACACACACACACACACACACACACACACACACACACACACACACACACACGCTTACGATACAAGAGGACACAGAAAGAAAATCAAGAAAGACAGTTATAGAAGAGATCTAAAAAAAGAACAGCTTCCCCCACAGGGTAATAGATGTTTGGAACAAGTTAGATGAGGATGTGTTGTGTGCAAAAACTATACACGATTTTAAAAACAGTCTAGATAAAACGAGATATGAAGAAGACGGGACATCACGAGCATAGCTCCCCTTCCCGTAAAATACTAGGTAAATACACGCTGGCGGAACTTGGCCATATAAACACATAATGAAAAAGCACTTGGACAAAATGTAGAGGCACATTTGTAAAAATAATCGCGAAGAACGCACAGTCGGAATAAAAGGAAACTGAGAAGAAATTATAACTTTCCTGAAGAGGGCTATAGCTATTCGCCGAAATATAGAAGTTATACTTTCTTCTAAGTTTTCTTTTATTCTGACTGTGGGTTCTTTATGATTATAATGAGGAAGATTTAGAAGAAAAGAAAATATTCCTCTCTTCTCTCTCTCTCTCTCTTTCTCCTCCTCTTTAATCGTCCTATTCCCTCTCATTCTCCTCATCTTCACGGTTTTCATTTTTGAGAGTTCAACCAAGTCCTCTTCCTTCTTCTTCGTTCTCTTCCTTATCGTCTTCGTCTGTGTCCTCTTCGTCCTCCTCCTCCTCCTCCTCATTTTAATCTTTGACCCCTATTACCTCTACCCCTGCCCATATTCCATTTTCTTGTCCTCATCATTTTCGCTTTTCTTCCACCTCCTCCTCCTCCTCCTCCTCCTCCTCCTCCTCCTCCTCCTCCTCCCAATCGTTTTGGTCATCGACTCCTGCTCCTACTCCTACCTAGTCTATTATTTTCGTCTCCTCCTCCTCCTCCTCTTCCAACTCCTTGCTCCTCCTCCTCTTCCTCCTCCTCGCTCAACCTCCTACTCCTCCCTCCTCCTCCTCGCTCCTCCTCCCCCGCACAGCGTGACCCTCGGTGAACTTGGAGGAAGACCTTCAGCGACAGAGCCGCATAAGTGAGGTCGTCCTCTCGGTCCCGGCTCGTGGGCGGGGCCTCGCGCGTACGGGAAAGAGGGGGAGGTGGAGGAGGTGGGAAAGGGGGGCGGAGTTAGAGCGCCGCTCAGAAGCCTAAATGTTTACCTTCGAGCTCTCCAGCCTTTAGGTCGAAGTTTCACTCTTCTTCCTCCTCCTCCTCCTCCTCCTCCCCCTCCTCTACTTCCTCTTTTTTAATACGCCTGCGCCATTTCTATATATGCTAGCTAATGAATAATCCCCCCCTTCCCTTTCCCTTTTATGCTACGATGGAACTGATGTATGTATGTATGTATGTATGTATGTATGTATGTATGTATGTATGTATGCATGTATGTATATATGTACAGTATGTATGCATGAACGCACAGTATGTATTTATGTATAAATCTATGTATACATACATATACTGTATATATGTACGTATCTATGCATATACACATGTACTGTATCTATGCATGTATACATGTATGTATATATGTGTTGTTAGTGCTGCTGTTGGTGGTGACGTTGGTGATGATGGTGGAGATGGTGTTGATGGTGGAATTGTGAGTAATGATAATAGTAACAGTATCATTATTGATTTGTTTTCCTCTGAGTTCTGTCTAGCCAATCTTTGCCTTCTCCGAGCCAGAGCTAGTTCGACCTCAATTCAACAGGTGGTCGGGACCAGCCTTCCAGAATGCGATCAGAAGCTTCATCGTGTCTCTTGCAAGACCCTTCCTTCTCCTCCTCCTCCTCCTATTCCTCTTTCTCCTCCTCCTCTTATTACTCCTCTTCCTCCTCCTCCTTATCCTCTTGATACTCCTCTTCCTCTTCCTCCTCCTCCTTTTACTAATCCTTTTACTAATCCTTTTCCTCCTCTTCCTCTTCCTCCTCCTCCTCTTACTACTCCTCCTCCTGTTATTATTCCCTTTCCTCTTCCTCCTCCTCCTTTTCATCCTTTTCCTCTTCCTCCCTTTTCTCCTCTTTCTCCTTTTCCTCCTCCTCCTCTTATTACTCCTCTTCCTCCTCCTTTTATTATTCCCTTTTCTCTTCCTCCTCGTCCTCCTTTTCATCTTTCTCCTCCTCCTCCTCCTCCTCTTACTACTACTCCTCCTCTTATTAATCCCTTTCCTTTTCCTCTTCCTCCTCCTCCTTTTCATCCTCTTCCTCCTCCTCCTCTTACTACTACTCCTCCTCCACCTCCTCTTTTTCTTCCTTCTCCTCCTTTCACCCTTTTCCTCCTCCTCCTCCTCCTCTTACTATTACCCCTCCTCCTCTTATTACTCCTCATCTTCTTCTTCCTCCTCCTATTCATCCTTTTCCTT
>NC_134784.1:28220205-28222705 GCF_046742065.1 Oratosquilla oratoria
CCTGTCTCTCTCTCTCTCTCTCTCTCTCTCCCCGATTTCTCGTATCTCTTCTGTCTCTCTTCTCTCTCTCTTCTGCTTCTTTCTTTTTCTCTCTTTCACTATATCTCTCATTCTCTCCCTCGCTTCTGTCTCTTTTGTCTCTTTCTGTCTTCTGTTTCTCTTCTTCTTATCTCTTTTCTGTCTCTCTTCTTTATCTTTTCTGTTTCTCTCACTTTCTCTCTCCCTCTCTTCTCTCTCTCACTCTTCTGTCTTTTCTCTCTTTCTGTCATTTGTTTCTCTTTTTTCTTGTCTCTCTTCTCTCTCTATCTCTTCTGTTTCTCTCACTTTCTCTCTCACATCTCTCTCTCTCTCTCCCCGTTTCCTCCCTCTCTCTCTCTCTCTCTCTCTCTCTCTCTCTCTCTCTCTCTCTCTCTCTCTCTCTCTCTCTCTCTCTCTCTCTCTCGTTTTACTGTACATTTCTGTTCGTGCATTTCTGCCTTCCCTTTTTAAGTTAGGTTCCTATTGAACAGAATCCTTTCTCCTTCTGTGCCTCTTTCGCTTCCTTTTCTGGTCTTCCTCTCCGTCCAATTAGTTCCTATTCTTGTTCTCACGGTCTCCCACTCTTGTCGAATCCTTCGTAGCCAAGAACACAAGAATGGAAGAGACTGCAAGAGACCCTAAGGCCTACACTAGGTAGTTCTATGTCCCTTACCTGTCATTACTATCCATAGTTATCTAATTTTTTCTTAAATCAGATAATTATCTCAGTAATTATTACGTTCGTTGACTGCTCTGTTGGTCAACTGTGTCTATCATATATCCTTCTTCAACTCAAAATTGTCTAATTTAATCCCATTACAAGGACATAACGGTGCGAAAAATAAAGAATAATTTTTTTTCGAAAATTTGAGATTTTCTACTCGTCTATTTTAAGTGTTGATTTATCTATATATTTACTTATTTTTATTTCTTTTGATTTATTTTTTCTCGCATATACATACACACAACCGCATACACATACACACACCTACGCACACCTACACACACCTACATACGCCCCCCCCCACACACACACACAAACAAACACACACACACACACGTGGCGCAGTTGGTAGAGTTCCCGACTGCCACTTCGGAGGTCCGGGTTCGAATCCCTCCCAGGGTTGAAATAATTTCAGTATCGCTGCACTGCGGGTTGTTACTCCAACTCTCGTGGGCGGCAGTTGGGTGTTTGTATGCGGGTAAGGTCACAGTATTACCCATGATTGGTCATACGAGTTCTGAGCCCTCATCCGGGAGGTTAATAACTGTCGATCACGAGTCCAATACGTAATCCAAGACCATTATGAATCACATACACACACCTACACACACACACACACACGCACTCACACACACATACATACACGCACAAACAGACACTCATACACACACAAAAACACACACACACACACACACACACACACACACACACACACACACACACACATACACACACACACAAAAACACATACACACACCTCTCATGGCGCTGTGGTTAGAGCTCTGGCCTGACCATAGATCGGACCTACGAGCTCTGAGCTCTCTTCCAGGAGGGAAATAGCTGTCGATCACGAGTCCAACATGTGATCCAAAGACCAAGTGAATACACACACACATGCACACATACACACGCTCACACACATACACGCACACACATACACTCACACACACATACACACACATACACACACACATACACACATACATACATACACAAACTCACACACACACACACACACACACACACACACATATACACACACACACACTCACACACACATACATACACGGACACACACAGACACACACACACACACACACACACACACACACACACACACACACACACACACACATGGGTTCCCAGCCTGGTAGATATATACGAGGAAAGTCTAAAAGCTTTGAATCTGCTCTCTTTGTAAAAACGAAGAAAAAGAGGTGACATGATTACAGTATCCAGGTCGCTAAAGCGAACAGACTACATTGTCGGAGAAGACCTGTTAATTTGGAACAAAATGGCTTCAAGAGGCTGTTGTGGTAGGAGGAACACACGCAAGGAGGCGCTGAGTATTTGCGGCTGAGATAGTCACCATTGCTATGTTGTGTGCTTTGGGGAGTGCTGGGGCAGGTAACAATCATTGATGGTAATCGGAGTTAAGTGCGGGATTCGAAACCACAACTAAGCGAATAAGAGACCAGCACGCTTCCGATGACGCCACCAGGACTAATGTATTAAGGTTTTGAAGAAATATTTTTCCATAAAGATGCATAAATAACTTGGAATAGATTAGATGGCTATATACCCCAAGCTAGAAAAATGCGTGAATTTACATCTAAATATGACTTTTGGAAAATAAGGTCAAAGGATTCGAAACCAATTAAGATAAATTGGAGTGGAAGGGAAGGTACTCAAGGAGTATTGTAACTTCCCTTTGTACTCCAATTAATCAAATACAATTAGGTAAGCATGCACACACAC
>NC_134784.1:28225205-28235205 GCF_046742065.1 Oratosquilla oratoria
TTTCAAACCCTTCCTGGTTGACCTCCAGCAACAAAGTTCTCATGAATATCAACACGTGTATGTATATATATATATATATATATATATATATATATACATGCACACACACACACACACACACACACGAGTTTATTTGGAGAGTATTGGATCTGAGACTGAGAAAATGGTACATTAGAAAAAATGGAAACGTAAATAAATAAAATAAAAAAAGAGAAGAAAATAAGAAACTAAAAGTGGCATACACAAATGTGGACGGTATGATTTCTGGAATTAATTAATTAAACGACTATCTGGAAATAGAGAAACTTGACATAATGGGAATTGTGGAGACAAAATTGAAAGGTCCTCTATCAACATGTATGGGGACAAGTTCTATACAACCATTGGGCGAAAAATGGAACGGATAAACAGGGAGGAGGAGTCATGATATTGACTAAAAAGGCTTTAAATGTGACAAAGACAAATGAAGGCAAATGTAATGTAGAATTAATTATGATTAAAGTTGTAAATAATAATTATTATTTACAACTTTAATCATTACTCCAAGGCTCCAAAGTTCCTCTCCCCCTTTTACTGTCATTTCTTCCCAGATTATTTCCTTTGCGGTAAAGTCACCCATAATTACTATGTTATCACCCTCTTTCAGTAACTCAATTAGTGAATTCTTAGAGTCTTCCAGTAATTTGGAATGATCACTATCAGACCAGGCTTGTGTTTTTGGGGTCCCATTTACTACTACAAATTTTCTACTTTTCATATTATAATATGAAAAGTAGAAAATTTGTAGTAGTAAATGTGACCCCAAAAACACAAGCCTGGTCTGATAGTGATCATTCCAAATTACTGGAAGACTCTAAGAATTCACTAATTGAGTTACTGGAAGAGGGTGATAACAAAGTAATTATGGGTGACTTCAACGCAAAGGAAATAATCTGGGAAGAAATGACAGTAAAAGGGGGAGAGGAACTTTGGAGCCTTGGAGTAATTATCTCAAATGACTTAACACCTGATCAACATGTTAACAAACTATTTGGAGAGATTTTTAACGTATCAAAATCAATTAAAGTAGCCTTCGGGTACATGGATGAAGAAATGGTAAAGAAAATATTAATTACACTGATAAGATCTAAATTGGAGTATGTTGCGACACTATAGGCACCTAGTACAAAAAAAAACATAAAGAAAATAGAAAGAATTCAAAGAGCAGCGACAAAAATGGCACCTACACTCTCAAATTTGACATACGAACAAAGACTGGATAAATTACATTTATCAACACTGGAACAGAGAGGAGAAAGAGGCGATTTGCTGACTATTTACAGAATTATGAAAGGAATGAAAGTACTTGATGGGGATGACTTATTAAAATGAGACAGAAGAGGAACAAGAGGACACGAGAAGCTAAAGAAGGACAGTTACAGAAGAGATTTGAAAAAGAATAGCTTCCCACACAGAGTGATTGATGTCTGGAACAAACTAAATGGGGAAACAGTGAGTCCCAAAACAATACAAGATTTTAAGAACAAACTGGGTGCGGATAGATACAAAAGCGGGTCATACGAGCATAGCTCTCGTCCCGTAAAATGCAAGTGTAAATACACACATACACACACACACGCACACACACACACAGATATATATATATATATATATATATATATATATATATATATATATATATATATATATATATCTCAATCAATGAGGCAAATGTTACAGAAAGATAAAGCCACACTCACCCTTGTGCATCATTATCATCCATGACAAACTTCCATGAATACTTACATTCCATCCCTTTAGTTTCCTGTGAAAATACGATATATGTGGCTGAAACCGTTTTATATATATATATATATTTAGTATTATATTATTCCAATTGGGTTAATATCATCACATCATGGTCATGATATAGAAATGAAGAATGTCCTTACATATTGAGTGATCCTCTTCTTTATGTCAACACTGTCGTCATACGATTTTATCAAGGTCTATGGCATCCCTCCTCACTCCATCGCCTTAGTTCAACTTCGCCTGTGGCAGGGTTCGAACCACCATTCCCTTGACCTTCGTTGCAAATAACGACGCCCTAACCCTTTCAGTCAGTAAATATTCAAATCTGTTGAAGTTATGGATACAATTTAATGAAACATAGCAATCTGTTTTGACTGCAATTTTCTATGTAATTTTTCTAACACCGTTTTCTTTTTCGCTTGCCTATCTGGTACACTCTCTATTTTTCTAGAATATTTATACAATTTTCTAACGTCTATTTATATTCTATCTCTAGTAAACAGGACTATTTCTTTTTACCTATTTCCAATTTTCTATTTTTCATTAATATTTCTTTCATATCATCGTTGTTTGTCAAATGCAGACTATATTTTTGTCGAGCTGTAAATTTCCATATGTCCATTTCCAGTGCTTGTCTGGTTCACACAGAGACATTACTTGTTCTGCCTACTGTACATTACCCTGCATATGCTGTAGAAGAACACCTGCATGTTCTACAAAACACCTGCTTCTGTATTACAATACACATGTTTCTATTTCACAGAAGAATGTTTTCGTTTTACAAAAATAATTGTTTTCGTGCTATAAGTTTCTGTACTCAATAACATCTGTCTCTGTTTTACAGAAATATCTGTTCCTATTCTACAAAAAAAAAAATTATGTTCTCTGATAACACCTGTTCTTGTTCTACAAAAACAACTGTTTCCGTATTACAAAAACACTTGTTTCTGTTCACAAATAACATCTGTCTCTGTTTTACAGAAACACCTGTCCCTATTCTACAAAAAACACGTTTTTCTGTTCTTTAATAACACCTCTTTCTATTTTACGGAAATATGTTTTATTCTAAAAAAAAACACCAGTTTCTGTTCTCTAGTAACAAATGTTTCTGTTCACCATTAACACCTGTTTGTTTCACAAACACATCTGTACCTATCCTACAAAACCACTCATTTCTGTTCTACAAAAGCGCTTACACCTGTTCTACAAAATATCTACAACTGTTCTATAATAACACCTGCTCCTGTATTACAAAAACACCTATACCTGTTCTACAAAAGCGCCTACACCTGTTCTACAAAAAGCCCACACCTGTTCTATAACAACACTTGCTCCTGTACAACAGTAACACCTGTCTCCTTCCAACTTCTGATGACAGCTACATGCATAACATGACGTCACCTGGAGGAGTGAATGACCAGTGACTCGAGTACATGACAAGACTACCAGTGGTCTCGAGTTCGACGCTAAACCTCGGACACTTCCCTCTTATAATGGTTTTCTTAAAAAAAAAAATAAAAAAAAATAAATGAAAATCTCCCAACGTGGCCCCAGAATAATCCATTTTTGCCACAACTCCAAGGAAACCCAATTACAGTACATTCTTTATCATTTGTCGAATGCATACTTCGCTCTTCATGCATAGCTCGTTCATCATTGGCTGATTAAAACGGGTCTCGCTCCTCGTTGGCTGATTATAACATGTCTGAGGGACGACATACATGCCGAGCTGTTGATATATTCATTTGTAGCCTGAAGGTCTTTGAGGAGGAGGGGGGAAGAGGAGGGAGGAGGAAGAGGGGGAGGGAGAAGGGGAGAGGGGGAGGGGGAAGGGGGAGGGGAGCTGCATGTAGCACAGTTAGATGTATGTATGAGCGGAAGTTATAGAGGGAAGAAATAAAAGAACAAAAATAAACACATGAAACAGAGGAGTAAGAAATGGATGATAATGAAGATGGTGGTGGTGGTGGTGATGATGATGATGATGATGATGATGATGATGATGATGATGATGATGATGATGATGATGATGATGATGATGATGATGATGATGATGATGATGACGGTGATGATGACGGTGATGATGACAGTGATGATGACGATGATGATGATGATGATGATGATGATGATGATGATGATGATGATGATGATGATGATGATGATGATGATGATGATGATGATGATGATGATGATGATGATGATGATGACGATGATGACGACGACGATGATGATGACGATGACGACGACGATGATGATGACGATGACGACGACGATGATGATGACGATGACGACGACGATGATGATGATGATGATTATTATTATTATTTACTCCAATGGCTATCAGGACTGCAGTCCCTTCCCCGCTTTCACTATGCCTCTCCAGACCAATCTGTCCTCTACTGTTTCCTTCCAGTTTTGTAGGTCAGGGTTAATGCGGGCCATATCATTCGCCATTCCATCGCTCTACCGGTACCTAGGTCTTCCCTGGGGGCGTCTACCCCTTATACTTCCCTCCATCACCATTTTTGGCCATCTTGTTGGCTCCATCCTGGCTCAGTGACCGGCCCACCTTGCCCTTCTCCCACTTGCGATATTATGCAGCATTTGTTGTCCTGTCTGTTCTCTAATTTTCCTACTGTGCCTTCGTCTCCATTCTCCCGATTCCGCATCATACACTGGGCCCAGAATTCTTCTAATGATTGTTATTTCAAAGACTTCAAGTTTCTTTTTCTTTGTTTGGTCAATGTCCAAGTATCACAACCATATAACACTGTTGGTCTAATTACAATGTTGTATGTTCTCATTTTTGTTTTCTTGTTAACTTTTCTGCTTCTAATGATGTTAGAGAGAGCATGGTAGCATCTGTTTCCTGCTGCAATTATTTCATTTACTGCAATGTCCATCTCATTTCTTTCCGTTACAAGGGCTCCTAAATATTTGAATTTGTCTGTATATTGCACATTTAGGGTTCCGACCTGCATGCTGCCTTTATTGCCGCCTTCTCTACTCATTTTGATGATTACAGTCTTACTCTCGTTGCACATCAGGCCTACTTAATAATAATAGAAAATAGAATAAGATTCTTTATTGGTCACGTAAATTACATGAAATTTGTCTTGTGTGTTTTCATAAGAAATCGAGGGCAATCATACATAGATGAGCTACTACAATCTTACAGTGGTTATCAAAACCTCATTTACACAAAAGCTAGAGAAATACAAAAAATTACCATCTGAGTTTCAAGCCTTAACAGTCCACCCCGCTGTGTTCTGGAATGGTGTGAACATTTCGTTAATCTTATCCAGAAAACTGTTCCAGTAATACAGTTAAGGGTATAGGTGATGCTTATCTCAAAGCAGGCGTGGTGGTGGGGAATTTGGGGTAGGAGTGGTGGTGGGGAATTTGGGGGTAGGAGTGGTGGTGGGGAATTTGGGGTAGGAGTGGTGGTGGGGAATTTGGGGTAGGAGTGGTGGTGGGGAATTTAGGGGTAGGAGTTGTGGTGGGGAATTTGGGGTAGGAATGGTGGCGGGGAATTTGGGGTAGGAATGGTGGAGGGGAATTTGGGGTATAGGTGGCAAAACAAAGGGGAAGTTAGAAGTGAGAAAACTAGCCAACACACACTAAGAATTGCTTCTTGAAATAATGGGGAGTCTGGGCGAAGCTAATCTTAGCCACAAAAGTCCTTTATTAGCAGAGTTTGGGGAGATAGATACGCAACAAAGGATTACCAAGAATAAAACAAGAGAACGATTTCTTGGGGGGGTATAAACGAATTCGATAGAATCGAGAGGTATGCAAGAGGAAATAGTGAACCCCGGTGAGATAATTAATGGAATAAGTCTTGTCCATCGTTAAAAATAAAAGATCAAAGCTTTGACTAATTATTGACTTATTATCAATGACTTATGATGATGATGATGATGATGATGATGATGATGATGATGATGATGATGATGATGATGATGATGATGATGATGATGATGATGATGATGATGATGATGATGATGATGATGATGATGATGATGATGATGATGATGATGATGATGATGATGATGATGAAGACGACGACGACGACGACGACGACGAAACAAAAGAAGAAACGAAAGTAGCAAAAGAAGAAGAAGAAGAAGAAGAAGAAAGTCGAAGAAGAAAAAGAAGAAGAAGAAGGCGAAGAAGATGACGTCTGGAAACGCGTTCCGTGTCTGACAAGGCTCCTTCAACTCGTCGAATTCCCAGCGAGGCTCGAGAAGCCTCCCTCTTATGATGCTCTGTTCGCAGTCTCGCTCTCTCCCTTCGTGCTCTTTGCCCCCCGACGCCGTCCGTAGCACAGGGCGTTCCGGTCTCCCCCACTCTCTCACCTCCCCCACTCTCCCACCTCCCCCATTCTCCCACCTCCACCACTCTCCCACCTCCCCCACTCTCCCACCTCCCCCACTCTCCCACCTCCCCCACTCTCCCACCTCCCCCACTCTCCCACCTCCACCACTCTCCCACCTCCACCACTCTCACACCTCCCCCAGTCTCACACCTCCCCCACTCTCACACCTCCCCCACTCTCACACCTCCCCCACTCTCCCATCTCCCCCACTCTCACTCCTCCCCCATTCTCACTTCTCCAGTCCCACCTCCCCCACTCTCACCACCCAGTCCCACCTCCCCCACTCTCACCACCCAGTCCCACTCCCCCACCTTCACCCCCACTCCCCCACCTCCACCACCATCTCCCCCCACCCTCACCACCCAGTCCTCCTTTCCCCACCCTCATTCCCAATGCTACCTCCCCCATCCTCACGCCCACAACCACCTCCCCCCACTCGCACCACCCATTCCTATCTCCCCCACCCTCACTCCCAACGAAATACGAACTCCCCCATCATCCAACTAAATCCGATTACCTCTCCTCTCCTTCCGCCACAAACAAACCAGGAACGAAAGTCATCTCTTTTGGATGCACGTTCATAACGTCCTTTTAATGTTCCTCCCAACTGGAGATCGTAAAAACGGGACACTAGTTGATAATTCTCTATAGCGTGCATACGTGTGTGTGTGTGTGTGTGTGTGTGTGTGTGTGTGTGTGTGTGTGTGTGTGTGTGTGTGTGTGTGTGTGTGTGTGTGTGTGTGTGTGTGTGAGAGAGAGAGAGAGAGAGAGAGAGAGAGAGAGAGAGATAGAGAGAGAGAGAGAGAGAGAGAGAGAGAGAGAGAGAGAGAGAGAGAGACAGACAGACAGACAGACAGAACTGAAATAAGATAATTTTGTGGCAACCCTCCCTTTCTTTTCTTTTTTTTTTGGGGGGGGGGTGGGGGGATTGAGGGCTCATGTTCTGGCAACCCCACACTTTGTTTTGCTAATGTGACGTTCCTGAAGAATTTTGACGAGAAAAGAACTCCACAGTGTTTGATGAACCCTTGTTCGTATCTACAGTGGCGAGGAGACAAAGAAAAGAAAAACGCAGACTTTTGTGTACAAAAAGAAAACAAAAATGAAAAGAAAGAAGAAATGTACAACACTATACCAGAGATTGTTATCGGGTTGCAATTCACCAGCGCTTTAATCTCGCACTACAGTGTACAACACAAAGAACTTTCCAGAATACAAATACAAGATAAGTCGGCCTCAAACGAGAGTAGGCTTCCAAAAGTCATTATCGAAAATACCCACGACCCATCAATTCATCCCTTCCATAAGCCCAGCACTAAACCCCAGCCCATAACCTCGCAAATCCTTGCACCGACGTACAAACTGGCTGAAAATCTAACCCCAAGCGGTAGACCAAGAGATTGACCCAGAAATAGATGGATTGACTGTGTAGAGGGAAGCGGTGGAAAGAAGAGATGAAGATCTGCAATTGATGGATGAAGAGGAAAGATATCAAAATAGAGAGAAATAGAGAGAAATCGTTAGGACGAGACCCGTTAAGGGCCATTTACACGATCAAACGGTTTGACAAGCCCGGTTTGTCAGACAAGTGTTTGAAGTGATGTTTGACCGTGTGAATGGGGTATTTGGTCGTCAAACACGTTTGTCGAACGTGCTTGACAACCAAATACCCTATTCACACGGTCAAACATAACTCCAAACACTTGTTTGACAAACCGGGTTTGTCCAACCGTTTGACCGTCTAAATGCCCCTTTAGCTGACAAGAGATTAACCTTCCAGGCGTCGGGTGAGAAAGTCATTAGCGTGGACAGAACCAGGATCCACGGACATCTGTTCCGCTATTGGCAGAAATACAGAGATGGAAAGTTGCCAACTAGCACATTTCTACGCAGTATTTCTCATCCCTCAGCACCATCAACCACCCAGTGGCTATGCTGTTGCTCCCTCTGATTAAAGTTGCACAAAAAAGCGTCCATTTGATTCCGTTTTGATTTTCAATAAAAAAAAAAAGTTAAATTAACACACTATTTCGTGTGTCGTTAACATCAGGTTTTATGATTAACCACGGATGGAATCCATGACGTATCATAAACACGGAAATAAATACGAGATATTGAGAATCTCACAGCATCATCAACCACCCAGGATGCCAATTCATTGTGATATGCGCTCACCGTCTGCTTCATCATCTGCATCATCTCACAGCGGACGACTTCTCCCGATAGCCTGAGTTCCAACCTCAATAATTCTCTTCCATACCCGATGGTACCTTTCCTGATATTCTGACTGCCATCAGGTGATTTTATTCACCTCTGTGGTCACTTGAACACGCCCCTTCGCCCTCCCACCACGAATAAAATCGCTTGACGGCAGAAGGGTGAGAGTTTTGAGTCGCCACGCAGTGAGCTGCAATCAAGGGAGTAAGTAGGAGTAACACACATCAAAACACACGTGCCGAGACCCGCACAAACATGCCGGGAGACATGGCGGATTTTCTCTCTCTCTGTTTTTTCTCCCTATCTCTTTCTCTCTCTCTCTCTCTCTCTCTCTCTCTCTCTCTCTCTCTCTCTCTCTCTCTCTCTCTCTCTCTCTCTCTCTTTCTCTCTCTATTTTTTCTTTTCTTTTCTCTTTCTATCTCTTTTGTTTCTTTCTCTATTTCTTTTTTCTTTTTTACTTTCTCTCACTCTTTTTTCCTTATTTTTCTTTTTATCTCTCTCTTTCTCTTTTACTTTCACTCTTTTTTTCATTATTTTTCTTTCTTTTTATCTACTCTCTTTCTCTTTTACTTTCTCTCACTCTCTCTCTCTCTCTCTCTCTCTCTCTCTCTCTCTCTCTCTCTCTCTCTCTCTCCCGCCCACTATTTCGCTTCCCACTTGAAAACACTATGAAAGCCTGACATCTGGCTCTTTTGTCCTCTTTCACCTTTCCAGGAAGAGGAAACTAATATTTCACCGAAAGAATTTCGCAGGGGACACTTCGCCCTTGTTCTTCGCCCCCCCCACCCCCAAGGGGCGTCATCGCAAACACGTGGAACAAGAAGTCGGAAAAAAGCAACCCCTTTCCTCTCCTCCCCCTTCCTCCTCTCTCCTCCCTTCCCCTTCCCCCTCCCCACTCACCCCTCCTATCCCCAACTCCCCCCTTCCTCCTCTCTCCTCCCTTCCCCTTCCCCCTCCCTACTCTCCCCTCCTCTCCCCAACTCCCCCCTTTCTCCCTCATTTCCTCCCCCTCCCCGCTTGCCCCTCTTCTCTCCAAGTCCCCCCTTTCTCCCACCCCCTTTTCCTCCTCACCTCCCCCTTTTCCTCCTTTCCTCCTCCCCCTCCCTCTTTTCCTCCTCCCCTCCCCCTCCCCCTTCCCCCTTCCTCTCCACTCTCCCCCTCCTTTCCCGTCCTCCTTCTCTCCCCCTCCCATTTTCTCTCCTTCCTTCTCCCTTCCCCTCCACCCTCCCTCTCTCTCCCCTTTCCCTCTCCTTTCCCCCTTCTCTCCCCGTTCCCCCCTTCCCCTCCCACCTCCCCTGACCCCTTCCACCGTCTATATTCGTGTCTTTATTCTGGCTGCCGACAGGCAATTCCATTCACTAGAGGAACGACCCCTGTTGACTCCAAAATTTCAAACAAATCTCGGACACTGACGTATACGTTCGACTTGTATTCTGCCATCAGTTAGGAACATAAAAATGGCGGACTCTGCAAGAGACCATAAGGCCTACATTAGACAGTTCCATGTCCCTCACCACCTATAATCCCTATCCATAAAGTTATCTACCCCATTCGTTTTCCACTCTGTTGGTAAACCAATTCTTGACTGGAACTCTCTAGTGTAGGGCTTATGGT
>NC_134784.1:28240205-28245205 GCF_046742065.1 Oratosquilla oratoria
TTGCGGCGCCACGGAGATGATCCTCCAGAGGTTCTACGTCCACATCGCTGCCTACAGCCTCTCCGTCACAGCCCTCTTCCCGGCGCTCTACATCTTCTTCACTTACAAGTAAGTCACAAAGGAACACAAAGGAACACAAAGGAACACAAAGGAACACAAAGGAAGAACAAACAACAGCAGGCCTACTGGCCCTAACGAGGCTGTTTGTAGTTACTAAACTAAGCTACAGTTAAGAAAGCAGGGCAAAAGATGAACTAATACTACTGCTACCACTATCCTATCCAATTACAACGGGACTATCCATCTTCGTCACGTAAATCAGGGATTCTCAACCTCGTGTTCGAGGGAGGGAGTTCTAGAGGTACTTCGATGACTATCAAAACCTTATTTAGCCCATTATGTACCAAATCTATTTTGTTTTCCGATGATATGATATTTAACAACTTATATTGAGAGCAAATGTGAAATGGGGTAAGAGTATGACAGAAAATTTTGAAAGTAATAAAAAGATGTTTTGGAAAGAAATTAAGAGAGGAAGAGGAGGCGAATCAAGTAGGGAAGAAAAGGTAAAAGGTGCAGATGGAGAGATGATAATGGAAGAGAAGGCAGTAAGGGGAAGATGGGTAGAATATTTTAGGGAGTTGCTAAATGTGAAGGAGGATAGGGAAGGAAAGATAGCTGCAGAGGGAAATGCGAAGAAAATGAGAGTGATGAGTGAGGAGAATGGAGGAGAAATAAGGAAGGATGAGGTGAAGGCAGTTGTTAAGATGATGAAAGCAGGTAAGGCACCTGGTCTGGATGGATGCCATGCAGAATATCTGAAAAAGGGAGGTCAAGTGATGGTGGACTGGTTGGTGAGGTTATTCAATGTTTGCTGGAGAGAGGGTAGAGTACCGGAGGACTGGAGGAGTGCCTGTATAGTTCCTCTTTACAAAGGAAAAGGGGACAAGTGTGAATGTAGTAGTTTCAGAGGGATTAGCTTGTTAAGTGTAGTTGGGAAGGCTTATGGGAGGATCTTGATTGAGAGGATTAGGAGAGGACCAGAGGGAGTAATTGGTGAGGAACAGTGTGGATTTAGGACAGGTAGAGGTTGTGTAGATCAGATCTTTGTGGTAAGACAGATATGTGAGAAAGCTATAGGAAAGGGGAAGGATGTTTTTTGGGCTTTTATGGATCTGGAAAAGGCTTATGATAGGGTAGACAGAAAGGCACTGTGGGAGGTTATGCAGATTTATGGGATAGGAGGAAAGCTTTTGGGAGCTGTCAAGAGTTTTTATGAGAGTAGTAGAGCTTGTGTCAGGATTGGAAATGGAGAGAGTGAGTGGTTTGAGGTAAAGGTGGGACTTCGTCAAGGATGCGTTATGTCGCCCTGGCTGTTCAACTTATACATGGATGGGGTGGTGCGAGAGGTGAATGCAAGGGTAGTGGGTCAGGGATTGGAGATGGTTAAAGAAAATGGAGAAAAGTGGGAGGTGAGCCAGCTGTTGTTTGCGGACGACACTGCGCTTGTGGCAGCATCGGAGGAGGGATTGAGGAAGCTGGTGGCAGAGTTTGGGAGAGTATGTGATAGAAGAAAGCTAAAGATAAATGTGGGTAAAAGTAAGGTGATGAGATGTACAAGGGGTGAAAGTGGCTGTAGACTGGAAGTGAACATTAAGGGAGAGCGACTGGAGGAAGTGGATAGTTTTAGATACTTGGGTGCAAGTGTAGCAGGAAAAGGTGGAGTGAAGGTGGAGGTAGAATGTAGATTGAGAGAAGCGAGTAAATGCCTTGGTGGATTAAAGAGTGTAATGAGGAATAGACATTTAGGAATGGATGCGAAGAGGAGACTGTATGAAGGAGTGATTGTGCCAACAGCACTGTATGGAGCAGAAACGTGGAACATAAGAGAAGAAGAGAGAAGGAGTTTGAATGTGTTTGAGATGAGGTGTCTGAGAAGTATGGTGGGGGTTACTAGGCTAGATAGAGTGAGAAATGAGGAGGTGAGGAGGAGAACAGGGGTGAAAAAGGATTTGGGAGATAGGGTTGATGAAAGAATATTGGGATGGTTTGGACACATGGAAAGAATGAGTGAAGAAAGACTAGTAAAAGAGGTATGGAAGGCAGATGTGGAGGGAGTGAACATGAGGGGACGTCCTAGGATGAGGTGGATGGATGGGGTGAAGGGGGCTTTGGGGAAGAGGGGAATGTCTGTTGAGGAAGGAAGGGAGAGGACGGAAGACAGAGGTGAGTGGAGAATGGTTGTATATGGATGATGATGTGATTGCATGAGGAGGAATGGGCGGGGGGTGGGGGTGAGGTAGTATGTGTGAGCAAATTTTGACGCAGCCCGAAGGGATTTCTCCCCGTCCTCTCCTTATATGCAAGGGGGGGTCGCCGATTAAATGAAGCGGCCTTGCTGTGGATGTGCTGTGTCTTGCGGCACTGCTTCTGACCCGGGGCAGTGGGCAAGGTGCAGGGATGACCCGTCATCCAGGAGGTGCTCAGATGAGAGGGAGGGTGGGAGGGGTGTGGAGTGTATTTGGGGATGAAATGGGTGGGGGTGTTTTTGTGCCTTTCCCTTTTTGGCTACCTCCCTTGAAAGGGGGAAAAAGCCTTGGTATGTATGTATATTGAAAATTTATATAATTAGTGGTTTATCATTTATTTTTTAATAAAAAAAATTATATATGAAATAAAGGTTTTGTATTAATATTTCAAATAAATATACGTTGTCAGTTCAAATTATAATCACATTTTGAAAGGGAATATACATGTCATTATGGTCACTAAAGGGTTAAACATTTAAATCTGTAGAGAGAGAAAATGACTGTTATACAAGTGCGCGTCATATCATGTTATTACAACCTGAACCATTTGATGTCGATTGCAGTTCTATTGTATATCTAATTAGTCTTGATATATTACCACTCTAGAATCTGTGTCAGGTTAATGGAGGTACGGGTCGATGGTCTGAGGGCTCTCGGGGTACATAGAAAACGGGAACAAGTCTGAGAATCCCCGACATAGAGCATTCTTCATCCTCTTCACAAAAAGACAAATTCACAGTCTCTCGTAATTTTCACTTACAAAGAGAGACACTTTTACATTCTTTTTCACCTACAAGTAATGCAATGGTATCCGTCTTGTATGTAATTGGCAATTACTGACAACTCTAAATAAAAAAAACGTGTGAGGACGGCTCCTTTATGAGTTTGACGTCCTGCTTATTGGACCTTTATCAAGTAAATGATAAAGGTCATACAGTCGATAAGTCGAGCTAATAAAGGTTCCCTCTTCACATGACATTTCTTTTGCTAGAAAATAATTCTTTTCGTAAGGCACTTGCAAGATGGATACTTGTTTCACGTTAAGTACTGGCTCTCTCTCATTACTTATAAGTTAGGCACTTATAAGTTAGGCACTTTCAAATTCCATCTCTTATTACTTATAAGTGAGGCACTGTCACTCTCCATATCTAATTATTTATAAGTGAGACATTGTTATTCTCCATTTCTTATTACTTATAAGTGAGGCACTTTCACTCTCCGTTTCTAATTACTTATAAGTGAGGCACTTGCACTCTCTGTCTCTTATTACTTATAAGTGAGGCAGTCTTTCTCCATTTCTTATTACTTATAAGTGAGGCACTTTCACTCTCCGTTTCTAATTACTTATAAGTGAGGCACTGAAACTCTCCCTCTCTTACTACTTATAAGTGAGGCACTTTCACTCTCTGTCTCTTATTACTTATAAGTGAGGCACTTTCACTCTCCATCTCTCATTATTTATAACTGAGGCACTGTCACTCTCCATCTCTTATTACTTATAAGTGAGGAAGTCTCTCTCTATCTCTTATTACTTATAAGTGAGGCACTGTCAATCTCCATCTCGTATTACTTATAAGTGAGTTCTGCCACTCTCCATCTCTAATTACTTATAAGTAAGGCATTGTCACTGTCTCTTACTACTCACAAGTGAGGCACTGTTAATCTCCATCTCTTATTACTTATAAGTGAGGCACTTTCACTGTCTCTTATTACTTATAAGTGAGTTCTGCCACTCTCCATCTCTAATTACTTATAAGTGAGGCATTGTCATTCTCCGTCTCTTACTTCACTTACTTAAGGCATTGGCACTCCCCATATCTTTCACGTTAAATATTTGTTCTCTGGATATTTTTCACTTATCTATTACTTACATTATCATAGTTTTTATTTATTCATTTATTTATTTGTTATTATTTTTATTGTGATTTTTTTTTCGCATCCGACCTAGATATGGACCAAAAGGTCTCCTCTCGGCATGCTCCGCCTTTGTACAAAGTGAAACACTGCGAATCTTCTCTCAATGTCATTTAACTTTCTGACCCAAAGAGAGTACCACCTCTTCCCCCAAAAAGAGGTTAATAAAATCACCTGACGATAGCCAGAGTAGTGTATTGGAGTCCATTCCGCCAGTGTAGTGTAGTGTGTGTGTGTGTGTGTGTGTGTGTGTGTGTGTGTGTGTGTGTGTGTGTGTGTGTGTGTGTGTGTGTGTGTGTGTGTGTGTGTGTGTGTGTGTGTGTGTGTGTGTGTGTGTGTGTGTGTGTGTGTGAGTGTGTGTGTGTGTGTGTGTGTGTGTGTGTGTGTGTGTGTGTGTGTGTGTGTGTGTGTGTGTGTGTGTGTGTGTGTGTGTGTGTGTGTGTGTGTGTGTGTGTGTGTGCGTGTGTTTAATCTACTTTTGTTAAGGCTTATGCCACAGGGAGAGAGATAGGGATAGAGAGAGAGAGAGAGAGAGAGAGAGAGAGAGAGAGAGAGAGAGAGAGAGAGAGAGAGAGAGAGAGAGAGAGAGGGGGGGGGGGAGGGGGGGAGGGAGAGAGAGGAGAGATAGAGAGAGGAAAGAGATAGATAGAGAGAGAAAAGAGATAGAGAAAGGAGGGGAGAGGGAGGGAGAGAGAGGAAGGGAGAGAGAGGAGAGATATAGAGAGGAAAGAGAGAGAGAGAGAGAGCGAGAGAGAGAGAGAGAGAGAGAGAGAGAGA
>NC_134784.1:28250205-28252705 GCF_046742065.1 Oratosquilla oratoria
TAGTATTATTATCTTATCACAAATATTTTCATCTTTATTGTTGTTGTGATATTCACTACTTTATTTAGATAAATTACAGCAATGGTCTGAAAAGTGGCTAATGAAATTTAACACAAGTAAATGCAAGGTAATACACATAGATAAAAATAACAGTAAGTACGATTACAAGTTATTTGGAAATTCGTTAACAAAAGTAGATAGTGAAAAAGATATCGGCGTAATTATCAGTAACGACCCCAAATCATCCAAGCAGTGTATTTCAGCCTCTGAGAAAGCAAATAAGATTCTAGGACTCATTGCGCGATCTTTTGATTTCAAAAGTCCATCACTCATTAACAAGCTATATAAATCATTAGTTCGTCCACATTTGGAATATGCTGTTTCCGTATGGCGAGCCACAAAACTGACTCCAAATATCAAAAATAAATCATACGAAAATCGACTAAAACATATGAATCTGTTTTCCTTGAAAAAGCGTAGACTCAGAGGTGACTTGATACAGGTCTTTAAGGTTTTAAAGGGAATTGACAACATCAAAAGTGACCAAATTTTCACATTGAATGAGAATCAGACAAGAAACAATGGTCTCAAACTGTCCGGAAATAGATTCAATTTGGAAGTGGGTAGAAACAACTTTGCCAACCGTGTAGTTAATGAATGGAATAAACTTCCTGCACAGGTAGTGCAATGTACAGTAGTTCAGTTCGAAGCTTTAAGAATCATTTAGATAAACACCTAAGCAAGATGCTGTGATGATTATCATTTATTTTATATTGTTTTTGTTTTATCATTTGTCTGTTTGATTTTCATTTATTATTAGTTACATGTCAATTTAGTATTATTTACTATTTACCTGTTTGTTTATTATTTAACTATACCTATGCATTTATTTATGTATTTTATTTGTTATTTACATTATTATAGTTTTTATTTATTTATTTTTTTTCGCATCCGACCTAGATATGGACCAAAAGGTCTCCTGTCGGCATGCTCCGCCATTGTAATCCTTTGATATGTATTACTATCATTACTATCATATCGTTATTATAGTATCATATTATTATCATTGTTCTTTTTATAATAATTTACGCATGTACATCATGTACGTATGCGAGTGTGTGTGTGTGTGTGTGTGTGTGTGTGTGTGTGTGTGTGTGTGTGTGTGTGTGTGTGTGTGTGTGTGTGTGTGTGTGTGTGTGTGTGTGTGTGTGTGCGTGTGTTTGTGTGTGATTCACCATGGTCTTGGATCACGTGTTGGACTCGTGATCGACATCTATTTCCCTCCCGGAAAAGAACTCAAAAGCTCGTATATGATCGATCTATAGGTAATCCTGTGACCTTACACGCACACACACACCCAACTCCCCGCCCACGAGAGTTGGAGTAACAACCCGCAGCTCAGCGATACTGAAATTGTTTTAGCCCTGGGCGGGAGTCGAGAGAGGGAGAGAGAGAGAGAGAGAGAGAGAGAGAGAGAGAGAGAGAGAGAGAGAGAGAGAGAGAGAGAGAGAGAGAGAGAGAGAGAGAGAGAGAGAGAAAGAGGCAGAGAGAGAGAGAGAGAGAGAGAAAGAGAGAGCGATAGAGAGAGACAGAGAGAGAAGAAGAACCTACATGTGTCTGAGATGAAATGTTACCTTGGAGAAATGAGTGAGATGCTAGGTCGAGCAATATATAAAAAGAAGATGAGAAATGCCAGCCCATCAAGAGGAAATGTGTTCATCATTTGGTCATCAATTCTTCGCCAAATTGATTACAAGATATTTCCGGCAGACTAACAACATCGAGGTCTCCTTGTAGGATTAGAGCACACACATGCACACACACACACACAAACACATACACAGATACACACACACGCATCCCTTTCTTAAGAACATGTACACATTTTTATTCGTGTGCACTTCCTTTGTGTGTGTGTGCGTGTGTGTGTGTGTGCGTGTGTGTGTGTGTGTGTGTGTGTGTGTGTGTGTGTGTGTGTGTGTGTGTGTGTGTGTGTGTGTGTGTGTGTGTGTGTGTGTGTGTGTGTGTGTGTAAGAGAGGTGTGCATATATACATATTATATATATATATATGTATATTATATATATGTATTATATATGTACACACATATATATATACATATTATATATATATATATATTATATATACACACATATATATATACATACATATATATATATATATATATATATATATATATACATATATACACTGAATGGTTCCCAGTGATCAATTCATATATTTTTCAACCACAAATCACTTTTAATTCCATGCCATCGCAATCGAGACTGAGAGTCGCTCGAAGGAGGCATCCGTTGGAAATTAAAACGTGGACGAGCCGAGGATTCGAACCCAACTAACCCGTAACAAAGTTACAGTGACTTAAAACAATACGCTATCAAGATAGCGTATTGGTTTAAGTTACTGTAACTTTGTTACGGGTTAGCTGGGTTGGAATCCTCAGCTCGTCCCACGTTTCAATTTCAAACGGATGCCTCCT
>NC_134784.1:28257705-28260205 GCF_046742065.1 Oratosquilla oratoria
GTGTGTGTGTGCGTGCGTCCGTCCAAGAAACATATGAAGAAATAAAGAAAAAATTCACATAAAAATACAAGTTTGCCAATCTACCACTACCCCCGCGGGGCCGGAGCTCGAATATAGGCCACGTTGGTATTTTTCTTCTTAACCGATAAAAAACTATTATCAAATTGTCTAATGATTGCTCGCTAATTGGAGGAAGGAAGAAGGCGCCATCAGCGAGTGATTAACGCGATTAATTCAAAGATGAGAACCCAGGATACGCGTAGTTTGCTACAGGGTATAAAGATCATTCACGCATCTTGAAGTACGTGAGGAACATACACCAGGAGGAGCTGAGAGGCTGCGTCAGAACCGGCCAATTGCACCCTTGGGGATGGTACGGGGAGGTGACAGCCACTGCTGGGAATCGGAAAAGAGTGCGGGATTCGAACCGGCGGTTTAAGAAGACGTATAACCGAGCCTATGTACTCAAGAACACATGCAGCACGAATACGCACTCACACACAGACACACACACACACACACACACACACACACACACACACACACACACACACACACACACACACACACACACACACACATATTTGACCAATGGGGAAGTTCATACCCTGTACACTCCAGTTTGGTAAAAAAAAACATAAATACACACACACAAAAATGAACGCACACATATACACAAAAACGCATACCAAAACGTCAGAGTATAAACCATAACATACTCGTGTATATACACACACACACACATGCATACACACACAAACACACAAACACACACACTGAACTTTGACACAGATGAAAACATTTGGTAGGTTGTGTATGAACCAAACATGATATTAAACTAGAACAAAATTGCTATTAACTTTACGCCTTCCGCCAAACATCACACGGAGATTTGATTCCCAAAGCAAACACAAACAGAGGAAGGAGAGCGTTCTCTTAACCAGCGGTTCTATCCCCGAGGGCAAGATCTCGCTGAAGAGGTTGACGGTGGTATTCTTAAAAAAAAAATCTTTCCTTGCATAAATCTTATATAGATCCTTGGAAGGGAAAGATTTATATGAAAAAAATAAGAATACGACCGTAAAAATCTTATTGTAGTATTCTTAAAATATCCGTATGTAAATCTTATATAAATCCTTGGAAGAGTAAGCTTTGTATAAGGAAAGATTTTTTTAAGAATACCATCGTAACAATCTTACGGTGGTATTCTTAAAAAAATCTTTCCTTGCATAAATCTTATAAATCCTTGGAAGGGAAAGATTTATATAAGGAAAGTTATTTTTAAGAATACCGCCGTAAGATTCTTATGGTGCTATTCTTAAAAAATAAATTCCTTATACAAATCTTATAGATTCTTGGAAGGGAAAGATTGATATAAGGAAAGATTTTTTTTAAGAACACCACCGTAATAATCTTACGGGTGCTATTCTTATTATTTTTTTTTTATATAAATCCTTGGAAGGGAAAGATTTATATAAGGAAAGTTTTTTTAAGAATACCGCCGTAAGAATCTTACAGTGGTATTCTTAAGAAATATTTTTTCCATATATAAATCTTATATAAATCCTTGGAAGAGAGAAATTAATATAAGGAAAGATTTTTTTAAGAATACCATCGTAACAATCTTACGGTGGTATTCTTAAAAAAATCTTTCCTTACATAAATCTTATTTAAATCCTTGGAAGGGAAAGATTAATATAAGGAAAGAATTTTTTTAAGAACACCACCGTAATAATCTTACGGGTGCTAGTCTTATTTTTTTTCTTTTTTTATATAAATCCTTGGAAGGGAAAGATTAATTTAAGGAAAGATTTTTTTAAGAATACCACTGTATGAATCTTACGGTGGTATTCTTAAGGAATATTTCCTAATGTAAATCTTATAAAAATCCTTGGAAGGAAAAAATCTATATACGGAAAGATTTTTTTTTTAAGAATATCACCTTAAGAATCTTACAGTGGTATTCTTAAGAAAATTTATTTCCTTATATGGATATTATACAAATACTTGGTGGGGAAAGATTTATATAAGGAGAGAATTTTTCCTTGTATAAATTTTATATAGATCCTTGGAAGGGAAAGATTTATATTAAAAAAAAATTAAGAATACGACCGTAAAAATCCTTATGTAAATCTTGTAAATCATTGGAAGAGAAAGATTTATATAAGGAAATATATTTTTTCAAGAATACCACTTCAAGAATCTTACGATGGTATTCTTAAAAAAAAAATATCTTATATAAATCCTTGGATGGGAAAGATTTATATAAGGAAAGAATTTTTTTAAGAATCCTAAGCTAAGAATATTAAAGATTTTTTCAACAATACCACCAAATCATACGGTGGTTTTCTTTAGAAAATATTTCCTTGTATAAATCTTATATAAATCCTTGGAAGGGAAATATTTATATAATGATTTTTTTTTTTTTTTTTAATAATACCATCGTGATTAATGGAGGTGGTAGAAGAGAGACTGAAGAAGTTTTTGAAAAGAGGGAGAA
>NC_134784.1:28265205-28267705 GCF_046742065.1 Oratosquilla oratoria
CCATGGAACATTTGCGGTTTATTCTCAGTGTTTGGTTTTCAACTAGAATGGCACGGATCTTTTATATCTAATTCATTTCTAACTTCTTATTGAAATAGGCGTGTAACTCACACACACACACACACACACACACACACACACACACACACACACACACACACACACACACACACACACACACACACACACACACACACACACACACACACACACACACATATCGCAGTGATGAAATAATTTCAGTATCGCTGCGCTGTGAGTCGTTATTCCAACTCTCGTGGGCGGGGAGTTGGGGTGTGTTTGTGCGTGTAAGGTCACAGCATTACCCATAGATCGGTCACATATAAGCTCTGAGCTCTCTACCGGGAGGGAAATAGCTGTCGATCACGAGTTCAACACGTGATCCAAGACCATGGTGAATGGTGAATACACGCACACACACATATACACAAGAACATACACACACACACACACACACACACACATACACACGAACAAAGGATTACCCATAGATCGGGCCATTGTTGTAGGATTCTTTCACAAATTGGCACGTGTAACCCAGTCAATACAACAGTTTCAATAAATTAACATAAATAAATTACATATAATTTATATACAAAAAGGGAAAGCATGTATAACAATCACGCAATACCGTTTGCATGCATATACGCCCCAACACCATATACGAGCTCTGAGCTCTTATCCGGGACGGTAATAGCTGTCGATCAAGAATCCAACACGTGATCCAAGACCGTGATGAATCACACACACACGAATACGCACACGAGGGCGCACACACACACACACACACACACACACACACACACACACACACACACACACACACACACACACACACACACACACACACACACACACACACACACACACACGGTAAACGGTCACGCCAATTAGGGTTGGGCTTAAAAGAATTACACTTCCGACATTAGAGAGGTAAAATCCACTAATTCCCAGGACCAGTTTTACTCCTCTCCTCTTTTTTAAGGACTATCCCTGGATTTAAACCCAAGCAGAGGTCTCTCTCACCCTCTCTCTCTCTCTCTCTCTCTCTCTCTCTCTCTCTCTCTCTCTCTCTCTCTCTCTCTCTCTCTCTCTCTCTCTCTCTCTTAGATTTTTTATTTTCTTTTTTTTCATCCTAAAGGTAAGTGAAGCCTTTTTTTACTTCTTGAATACCATTGTATAGGTGTGTAAGTAAGTGTGTGTGCGTGTCTATGTGTGCGTGTGTGTGTGTGTGTGTGTGTGTGTGTGTGTGTGTGTGTGTGTGTGTGTGTGTGTGTGTGTGTGTGTGTGTGTGTGTGTGTTGGTGCACGTCTATGTATGTGAGCGTGTATGTGTGCATGCATGTACAGTATGCATTTATGTGTGTGATTCACCATGGTCTTGGATCACGTGTTGGACTCGTGATCGACAGTCATTAGCCTCCCGGATGAGAGTTCAGAGCTCGTATGACCAATCTAGGGGTAATATTGTCACCTTACACGCACACACACACCCAACTCCCCGCCCACGAGAGTTGGAGTAACACCCCGCAGCGAAGCGATACTGAAATTATTTCAGCCCTGGGCGGGAGTCAAACCCGGACCGCCGTAGTGGCAGGCGAGAACTCTATCCACAGCGCCACGCGTGCGCGCGCGCGCGTGTGTGTGTGTGTGTGTGTGTGTGTGTGTGTGTGTGTGTGTGTGTGTGTGTGTGTGTGTGTGTGTGTGTATATTAGTCTCCGTACATATATATAGATACACACACAAAAACATATCTATACGTGTGAAAAAAATCCTCTTTCCCCTCTTATACGGGGTGGGGGGGGGGCTGGCCGAACGTGTCTTGACCCTGGCAAGGGCGTGCGACAAACTTTCTCGTCCGCTTTCACGCCCGATCACGCCCACGGGGTTTCCTATGGTCCATCGCCCATCGTTGCTCATTTTCTATTCCATTGGCTCTACGGGATGGGGCGCCGATTTGTTGCCACTACACCACTTGTGTCATGCTATTTTCTTTGTGATTACTGTTTGTTTTTTGTTTTGTTTTGTTTTTGGTTCTTGTGATTTTTGTTTCGTTGTCTAGTTTCGTTTCGTTGTTTTGTTGTCTTGTTATTATTTTCTTTTTTGTTGGTTTTGTAGTTTTATTTTTCTTATTTTCCTGTTGTTTTGCTTTACGTTTTGTTGCTTTGCTGTTTGATGTTGTTTATGTCGTTGTTGTTGTTGTTGTAGTTTACCATCGCTTCTATGCTTGTGGACAATCCGCCGCCGCCATCGTTATATTTCATTTATTAGTTTCGTTATTCTTCATTTTATCATCATCTAAAGTAGTAGTTTTTAACCTTTCTCAGTGCCCGTATCCCTTGATATTTTATGATTCTTCTCCTACCCCCATCCAATACAAATAAAATACAAACACATGAAAAGGATTAGTGATATAAGCCTTGTTAAGAAACGATTAGATATATGCAATTACTGAACAAAAGTACTTTTCTAATTCAAAT
>NC_134784.1:28280205-28282705 GCF_046742065.1 Oratosquilla oratoria
TAGACTATGAAAAGGAAACTATCATTACGAAGCTTTAAGTTTCACAAAAGACCCGAAGATTAGCAGCGATGCAAAGAAGCAAAAATCTCATTTTGTAAAGATGAACTAGAAATAGAGGGACGAAAGTTAGAAACGGGTATTGTAGGGAGATCTAAAAATAAGTCAACTTAAAGCGTAGTTCCTTAATGAGGAAGATTCGTGTAAAAGGTTTTTGGTCTTTTATTGCTGGATTGGGTTTCTGAAAATATTATATTTCTTTCTCCAATTATCTATTTATGTAAATATTTATCTATCAATGCATATTTATCAACATATTTATCTGTCTCTATTTATTCATTTACCATTAATCTGTTTACTTATATTTATCTAATCATTCATTTATTCATTCATTCATTTAAATATTTTGTACCTAATTCATCTATTCATTGCTTTGCCCATTTGTCCATTCATTCATTAATTTATATATTTATATCTATTCATTTGTTGTAAAAATATTCTCAAATCATATAATACCAATTTCTTTTGAAATCTTTAATACTTTTATGTAGATTATCAGATAATACTTCTATTTCAGAGGAAAATTTATTAATCTATTATTTGTTAATTATTATGATTTTTATAGCAATTATTATCATTGTAATTCATTATTATCAATTATCATTATTTATCAATTTATTACTAATCTATCATTTATAAACAAATTAGTTTATTTATTAATCTATCTTTATTCAGAGAACAATATTAGACATAGCTAATGCTATATTGTGTTTGTAAATTCATAATAGAATTATTTGCTTCACTTCTTTAAGATTTTTGTTTCATGAGATACAAATACCTGGAAAGACACCCACACACACGCACGCGCACGCACACACACACACACACGCGCGCGCGCGCGCACGCACACACACACACACACACACACACACACACACACACACACACACACACACACACACACACACACACACACACACACACACACACACACACACACACACACACACGCACACATACATACATACACACATACACACACACACACACATATACACACAGACAAACACTTACACACACGAACAAATTGGACGAATCAATAGTATGTGCAAACATCATACAAGAATTTAAGAACAAACTAGATGTTGCGAAATACAAAGACGGGTCACTGCGAGCATAGCTCACCTTCCCGTATAATGCAACTAGGTACAACTAGGTAAATACACACACACACACGCACGCACGCACGGACAATATTATACTTTATATCACTATACTCCGTTTACGCGAGTCTGAGAAAAATGAGACTCATTTTATTTTAATATCTACAGCTGAAGATGTTGCCATATGCGTGATTCTCCCATTTTCTCATTATATCCGCTGAAATGAAGACTACTGTACATTTACGCTGGCCGAGCGGGTTAGAGCGTCGCGACTTGCGGCGAAGGTCGAGGTAACGGCAGTTCAGACCCTGCCGCCAGCGAGTTGGACCAAGGGCATAGTTCAATAAATTCCACTCTGCAAGGTATTTTGTAAGGAGCACTGTCCTAGTCTCCTGGTAGGGGGGGGGAGTTCGCGACGTTAAGCCGAATTAAATCACAAATTAAAAAAATCGGTGGTTCTAGAAGCGCTGGTCAAACCTCAATGGGCAGACTCTCTCCTGACAAGATTTCAGGGGCGTTATGTAAACATTACCCACCATGCTCCTCTCCGACGCCCCTCAAACTAAAACCCACAAAGCCTTATCTCGACCTCCCCTAGGCACCTATGGGAGCGTTACTTACACATTTACCAAATCCCTCTCCGATGTCCCTCCTACAGAACCCGCTGTGGTGTATCGCCCTGTACATGGTGACCAAGTACGCGAGGTTGAGTATCTACATGTGGTACTTGTGCGAAGGATTTTATCTCCACAAGCTCATCGCTTCTGCCTTCTCGGAACAGAAGAGTCTTGTTCTCTTCTACATCATCGGATGGGGTGAGTACCAAGGAGGCTCAGTTCGATGTCAAAAGGAGTTCTAAGTCCACAGTGGTGAGGTAATCTTAGACAATTGTTGAAGTCTGCCCGTCACACCCTCTCCCCTTCTCTCACCCCCTCCTTCTCTTTCTCTTTCTCTCTTTTCTCTCTCTATTTCTCTCTCTCTCTCTCTCTCTCTCTCTCTCTCTCTCTCTCTCTCTCTCTCTCTCTCTCTCTCTCTCTCTCTCTCTCTCTCTCTCTCTCTCTCTGGAATAGAAACTCCAACTGTCTTCTGCGTTTACCTTACCGACCTGCCAATTACCTTCATATACTCGTGAATGTTTTTTGCATTACTTGTATTTGTCTTCAGGATATATTTTAGAGATTATAATTATCATACTATTGACGTAAGTGGGAGTAGGAAACACAGAATTATTAGTCTGAGTTTATTCCTGACTAGTTTCGCAGGTATGCTCTCTCAAATAAAAGCATATATACCTGCGAAATTAATCAGGAATGAACTCGGACTAAGACTCCTCTGTCTAC
>NC_134784.1:28317705-28322705 GCF_046742065.1 Oratosquilla oratoria
GAACTTTTTCAGCACGCGTTGCATGTAAACAAATAAAGGATTCCAGTAATGGAACAGAAAATGATTAACTCAAAAGCCGGTCAATGTGATAAACAATGTATAAGATTCAAATGGTATATTGAGTGAATTTCATTGAGGAAATGAATAATGAAAACCCGGACAGGAAAATAATTATCAGTTTGCTCAGCGTGAGTGTGCGTGTGCGTGCGCGTCTTGGTGTCTTAGCTAATGCACGCTTTATTGTGGCTTACAAATGATACTTGTGACCAACACCAATTACGTGACACACCAGGAGACGCTCTATGCCTACTCTGCCTGATGTATAGTTACACATATGTTTATAGACTACATAGCTTTGGTAGTCTATAAAAACTAACATAAGATAATTGGGGTGGAGGGTTTCTGTCTAGAAGACTGACCTATTGGTACCCTGGGGCACCTACCACAACCATCACTGACAGCAACACCAACAATACCACTACCATCATCAACACCAACAAAAACACCAACAACACTGTCAGCACCACCAACAACAAAACCACTACCAACATTACCAATAACAACAACAACAACAACAACGCTACCACCAACAACAAGAAAAACAGCAACAACAACTCCTTCAGTCACTTACAACTACAGATTCCCCTTCCTCACTCAGAACCTCCGTCTACCCCTGGTGAGTTACCCAACTTCGCTTTCTCTCCTTCTGCAGGATCGCGGTGAGGGCCACGTTGATGGTGGTGCCTCTGTTTGGCCTCCAGTACATCGTGACCATCTACCGGCCTCGAGAGCCGACCTGTTCCCTCATGAACCTCTACCAGATCGTCAACAACGCCATCGAGGGCAGTACAGGCGCCGTCGTCGCCTTCATCTTCTGCTATACCAACGGCGAGGTGAGTGACGTCATGAGGTTACGCGTCATCGTTTCCGTGAGTGACGTCATAAGGATAACACGTCATCATTTCATCGTTTCCGTGAGTGACGTCATAAGGTTAACACTTTATCATTTCATCGTTTCCATGAGTGATGTCATAAGGTTAACACGTTATCATTTCATCGTTTCCATGATTGACGTCATAAGGTTACACACGTCATCGTTTCCGTGAGTAACGTTATAAGGTTAACACGTCATCATTTCATCATTTCCGTGAGTGACGCCATAAGGTTAACACGTTATCGTTTCAGACTTTCCGTGACGTCATCGCTTCCATGAGTGACATTATAAGATTAACACGTCATCGTTTCTTTGAGTGACGTCATAAGGTTAATACGTCATCAATTTCGTGAGTGACGTCATAAGGTTAATATGTCATCAATTTCGTGAGAGACGTCATAAGGTTAACACGTCACTGTTTCCGTGAGAGACGTCATCATTTTGGTGACGTCATTATGTTAATACGTAATTGTTTCCGAGAATGACGTCATAAGGTTGCACGTCACTGTTACCTTGACGTCACTAAGGTTACACGTCACCGTTTCCATGAGTGACGTCATCAACTTACTAAGTCATAATTTCTGTTAGTGACGTCGTACAAAATGATACAGCGACGAAGTTTATGAATTCTGTTTTTGTAAACATAACATTTTATTCGGGCTCGTTTCACACGCATCGACTTTTCGCCGTGCGCCCTCTACGACACGACGTCGTATTCTCAAATAACAATGAGTGGCTATGGACGCTTCCACACGTGGTCGTCGTTGTTACGTGTGAAAGCCTCCATAGACATCCATGGTTATATGAGAGCACGACGTCGTGTCGTGGACGGTGCACGGCAAAAAGTCGATACGTGCGAAACAAGCCCCAGCTGATGAAAATCGTTCGACGACCGCAAGTGGATTTGTTCAATGCGTTACTGTCTTGAAGGGATTAGAAGATTTAAAAATCGTAAGAATTTACTTCAAAACATCATCGAATCAAATAGCAGCATAAAACTCGTACAAAATTGTAACGTTGTGTGTGTGTGTGTGTGTGTGTGTGTGTGTGTGTGTGTGTGTGTGTGTGTGTGTGTGTGTGTGTGTGTGTGTGTGTGTGTGTGTACATGTGTATGTGTATGTATGTATGTGTTTGTGTCTGTGTGTGTGTGTGTGTGTGTGTGTGTGTGTGTGTGTGTGTGTGTGTGTGTGTGTGTGTGTGTGTGTGTGTGTGTGTGTGTGTGTGTGTATATGTATGTGTATGTGTGCGTATGTGTACTTGTGCGTGTGTTTATATGCACATACTGTATGTACGCATATCCATATTCTTACAGCGAATCCTATTCAGTGTTGTGGTGGGAGTACGTATCTCTACATATCAGACAGTGTTTGTTTGTTTGTTTGTTTGTTTGTTTGTTTGTTTGTTTGTTTGTTTGTTTGTTTGTTTGTTTGTTTGTTTGTTTGTTTGTTTGTTTTGTTAGTTTTTTTTTTTTTTTTTTTTTTCGTCGGTCACGATGGCCCTGTCCTCTAGATATTCTCTCCACCTGTCTTACACAATTCTTATACAATTTAGTGATCCTTCAAGTAAGGAACAGTAATCTGAAATTCAAGGATTCTTTTTTTATACACTTCTTTATAAATTGGTACTACATTACCTCTCTTCCAATCTGGAAGCACTATCAACTCTTCTTATGAACACAGTCAAGCTGTGAATCTTTCCGCCAGCTCTTATTTGTATCCCTGAAGTATCTAGACAACGGGGCTATCCATACACCTCTGTGTGTGTGTGTGTGTGTGTGTGTGTGTGTGTGTGTGTGTGTGTGTGTGTGTGTGTGTGTGTGTGTGTGTGTGTGTGTGTGTGTGTGTGTGTGTGTGTGTGTGTGTGTGTGTGTGTGTGTGTGTGTGTGTGTGTGTGTGTGTGTGTGTGTGTGTGTGTGTGTGCGCCCGCGTGTGTGTGTATGTGTGTGAATGATCGCGTATAAAAAACGTTTCAATGGATGCAGAGTTGATGCAGACAAACGTTCTCAGGGGACAGATTTTCGACCATGAGAAGACTAACGATTGGAGGGCAAAATGTGTAAACGCACATACTCACACATTAACCCTTTCGACTTAGTAACGTATTTTACATAACAACACAATAAGGGGCTTAGGGTCGACTAGGGTCGACCATAAAACTCTTTTTAAGCTTAAGCTTCATTTACATGGGGCAAGTCAAATGTGCAAGTTACTTGCTACAAGTTACCGTGTGTAAACATCAGCTTGACAAATAAAATTGGGGAGGTTGCCCATTTATTTCGTCAAGCAAATGTTTGCACATGGAAGTAACTTGTAGCAAGTAACTTGCACACTTGACTTGTCCCTCAACTTGCCCCGTGTGAACTAGGCTATATTCCTTCAGGCAAGATTAACCTTATTTCTTCCTAGCAAGATGTTAAGCCAGGAGTTTCCTTGTTATACTCACTTCTTCTTAGCAAGAACTTAGGCGAGTAGTTTCCCTGTTAAAATTTTCCTAGCAAGACCTTAAGCGAGTAGTTTCTCTGTTAACGTTTTCCTAGCAAAACCTTAAGTGAGTAGTTTCCCTGTTAACTTTTCCTAGCAAGACCTTAAGCGAGTAGTTTCCCTGTTAATTTTTTCCTAGCGAGACCTTAGGTGAGTAGTTTCCCTGTTAACTTTTTCCTAGCAAGACCTTAAGCGAGTACTTTCCCTGTTAACTTTTTCTAGCAAGACCTTAAGCGAGTAGTTTCCCTGTTAACTTTTTCCTAACAAGACCTTAACTGAGTAGTTTCCCTGTTAACTTTTCCTAACAAGACCTTAAGCGAGTAGTTTCCCTGTTCACTTTTTCCTACCAAGACTTTAAGCGAGTAGTTTCCCTGTTAACTTTTTCCTAACAAGACATTAAGCAAGTAGTTTTCCTGTTAACTTTTTCCTAACAGGACCTTAAGCGAGTAGTTTCCTTGTTAACTTTTCCTAGCAAGACCTTAAGTGAGTAGTTTCCCTGTTAACGTTTTCCTAGCAAGACCTTAAGTGAGTAGTTTCCCTGTTAACTTTTCCTAACAAGACCTTAAGCGAGTAGTTTCCCTGTTAACTTTCTCCTAGCAAGGCCTTAAGCGAGTAGTTTCCCTGTTAACTTTTTCCAAGCAAGACCTTAAGCGAAGAGTTTCCCTGTTAACTTTTTCCTAGCGAGACCTTAGGTGAGTAGTTTCCCTGTTTACTTTTTCCTAATAAGACCTTAAGTGAGTAGTTTCCCTTTTAACTTTTTCCTAGCGAGACCTTAAGTGAGTAGTTTCCCTTTTAACTTTTTCCTAGCGAGACCTTAAGTGAGTAGTTTCCTTGTCTTTTTCCAAGCAGGACCTTAAGCGAGTACTTTCCCTGTTAACTCTTTCTAGCAAGACATCTAATTAAGTGAGACTGGACATACAGAGGCTGAACACAATTAACCTCAAACAAAGTATGCAGAAGAACTCTTAACCTGCTGGTCACAGATTAAATAAATGAAAGATTAAGTTACGGTTTTATGCTTTCCACACTTTAAATTAACCTAATTGATAATAGAATTCAGTAGCACTATTTATGTATACAATAAATTGAGCAAATCCCTTTGGTGATAGGTAATTTTGAATATGTTTACAAAAACAGAATATGCATGACACATGAGAATTGCTGAAAAGAATATTGATAACACATTAGAATTATATATATATATATATATATATATATATATATATATGTATATATATATACTACATATATACATATATAAATATATATATATATATATATATATACATATATATACATATATATATATATATATATATATATATATGTTGCAACAAGTGAAGGAGTGACCTCAAATCCTGCTGTGCAAGGTTGCGCTCGTTACAAGCCTGAGGGACTGGGGACGACGTCTGGCTTCACCCGATAAGCCGGGCCTTGGATGCGACGCCAATGACATGGCTAAGGAGCCGAGGGGCCTACGCCACAAGGCGCTGAGTAGCTGCGGCCGGAGCCGTCACCTCTGCCCTGTTATGCGCTTTGGGGATTGTTGGGGGTGGGGAGGGTCAGGTGACTAAAAATCATTGCTG
>NC_134784.1:28325205-28330205 GCF_046742065.1 Oratosquilla oratoria
AAAGGCATAAAATCACTCCCACCCATTCCATCCCTGAATACACTCCACACCCCTCCACCCTCCCTCTTATCTTAGCACCTCCTGAATGACGGGGCATCCCTGCACCTTGTCCACTGCCCTGGGTCAGAAGCAACATACCCATACGAAACCAACCCAACACCTTCTAGCTACATGCACACACTACCCTTACACTTAAAAGTTCTATGTGTACACCATGTCTGCCCGGATAAAGGTAAGCCATGATTATGTAGCTCAGTGGTTCTTAAACTTTTAATGCATCGGACCAAATCCATTTCAGATCGACCATGGTGACCCATACCTTCATAAGTGTATTCTATTATACATTTAAAATAATCTTTCAAAATTCAATTGTTTCTATAATGTTGTGCTTAATTGTTAATAATTTAGGTATTCGAATACAGAATCATTACTTAGATTGATGTTTATGATAGGAATATTGGGAAAAAAAAAAAATCCACAAATCCTTGGTGACCCATTCAAATGGCTTGGTAAACCAACCTTTAGTCGCGACCCAGGGAAAAAAAACGCAGTATCGGTCCTGAGGTTTCTTCTGATATGCCCCATTGGAATGGAACCTGCCCACTGTACAGTGTGGCAGGCTGCAACTAATGCTGTTATTTTGCTCTTGACGTCTAATTATATTGCGCGTTTTGTGTCATTTTGGCTTTCTTTTGTTTTCTTGGTGATTTTATGTATACGATATATGATAAGAATTATACCCTTTTAAATGATAACTATTTGCTAAAAAAAAAAAAAACTGAGGGCATGATATGCAATTAAACAATTTAATAACTGATTAAACGGATACATAGATTAATAAGAATTGTATAAAGATAAATGTTAAGAACCACGAAATCAGATTTATCAGAGACCTTATATTTTTGACAGTGCACCATCCTACTCTGATTTCGTGGTATTTATCCGCTAAAAACTGCAATCCTTAACATGTAAACTTCCTTTCCGCCCCTTCATAATATATTCATTCATGCATAGCAGTCAATCACGGTGAATCAGGTCGTATTCCTAAACTGTCCTGAGTCATGGGATTACCCTAAGGCACGATCCTAGGAACCTCCGTCATATCATCTACCAGTCTGTTTAAGTCTTATAATAGTGCATCTGACAGATAGAGTGGTTGCCAGTACTGATTATTGAGTACCAAACGGTAAGTTCTTATATCATAGGTTAGGGAATCCTCAGTAGTTTATCTTTCTTCTGTCCATTAGAGGATCATTCTGTAGATGAAAGCACCCAGGATTAGGGATACGACCTATCATCTCACACAATCCCCGTTTCTCATTCCGTTATGTGTGTATTTTCTATGTGTGTGTGTGTGTGTGTTTTGTCCCACCTATCCCCCTTACACGGGGAAAAGGCCATATATTCATGCTTGTGATAAATGGTGAGACTTAGTAGAGATTATCAAAAGAAATTCATCTGTGGAGACAAATACATGAAGATGAAACGGGATTTGTGTGTTTTGGTCTAGTCTGAGACTCTTTTCAGCAACCTTGACTTTCCAGACAGGTCTTGTCTTGCTTCGCCCTTTTCTGACTACCTGCACCGGTATATGACCTTACTTTTCATATTTCATCTATATTGTGAGTCAGTTTGCTGAAGATAGTGTCAGTCCAGAGACCGGAACATACAGAACCCCTTTGTTCGCTTCAGTATTTTTTTCTCCAAGTGTAGATTTCTTTAATGTATACATGTGTATTTCCTACGTTTTAATGTTAAGCTCCGTCCACACGAGTACACAGTGCTTGCAGACTCAAGCTAGAGGTTTGTTATGGGTCAAGAACTCGCCTCCTTTGTCTGCAAAAGAAGAACACAAACACACTGCAGGTTCGTCTTCTGCGAACAAGGACGGCGAGCGGGTTACTCAACAATATTCTCAGTTATGTCTGCAGACACTGTACGGTTCCCGAGTGGACAGAATCTTTATTCTTCTTCTTCAACCTTCCCCCCTCGCTTTGGTAGCGTGTAGGTCATGAGATTCTGTGTCACACAGATCGTCTGTCTCCTGTCGAGGTCGTTGCATCGGTTCAGACTTCAGCGGGTGTTGGGGAGACAACGACCAACAACCTGCTCTCGGGGCCCTCCACCACCACCCCCACCACTTCTCACTCACCCACACTCTTCTCCATCTCCTCGACTTTCTGCACAGTCCGCTTGCAGGGACAGTTACCTAGTGGACAAACAAGTCCTCACCAAAAACCAGGAGGTTCTTGAAAAAATTCCTGATTTTCAAAAAAGTACGAACGCCACTGCAGAAGGAGACGCTCAGGGTCAGAGATCCTTTACAGAAATCCAGACACAGGACATCGAGAGGGTACCCCCCTCCCCAGTTCTTCACGACAGTAGGGGAGACAAAGTTCGATGCAACTCTGTTGAGAGTTTCCTCGTGGTCATAGACGAAAACGTCCCAAAATGCAGAAGAAAAAAGAAACACATTTTTGGGACCAAAGTGTCCAGAAGAAGACGGCAGTCCCTGGACTGCACAGATTCGATTTCCCTCCAAACCTGGAGTAACGGAATGACACCCATGACAAACTTCGACAACCTCGACTGCACCAGCCATGTTCGAATTGTGAACAACTTAAGAACACAGCCAAGTAAAGCGTATTCGTAGAAGAATCTGTAAAAAATCATAGTAAAAGTAAGAACTCAGTTTACCCCCAAATAAGTATCTTTATTTTTATACACAAGAAGGCTCGGTAACTTTACCTTTTGAGGGACAGAACCCAAGAAATACAACCCAAAAAGAAACTAGAAATGTTTCTTTAGGCCACAAAGAATTTCTCATTTTTCAGGGCGGCGAACGAAACTTGAACGAGACACAAGGATTAAGAGAGGTCGCCAATTCATCCCCGTGAAAACAAGCCTAGTTTTATGGCAACTTGAAAACCGCAAAACAGACCCAAAGAAGATCTCAGCCAAAGAGAACCATTCAATATAATCAACCGAAATAAGGGAAAGGCCACAGACATCCAGAGGGTAAGATATGACAACGCCAATGTACTTAATCCTTAGACTGTGACTAACAAATAAAGTTGTCTGACAACAACGAGAGAGTTAGAAAAAAAATCAACAACCAAAGAGCAGTCTAAAGCAGAAGCTATCCCAACTGGTATAAGGTCAGTGGGACCTATAATAAAGCATCCCGACCACATAATCAAAACCAAGAACCAAAGCCTCAACCCTCATCTTCAGACAGTGCCTGTTTAATGCAATGACGTCAGCTATTACCAGAATGAGATTAATATAATCAATTCTGTCCTGAGAACAAGTTGAACATCCAATTAGTCTCACGAGATGCAAATGTGACTGATTAATAAAACAAAAACAGAATGGAGGATTACTAAAGGAACTAAGGAATGGAGTAGTCGTCCAAGAAACTCAAAAGAAGTGACAGGGAATCCTGAAAATACAAGACCAGACAAAACATCCATTTCATATTGGTGACCCACATCACCGATGTACAGCCTCACAAGCAACACAATACAGATGACGAAAATACAACACTAAAGACGACCTGAACTGTAGGAAAACCCTGGTGACGGTGGCAGTTCATAAACTGGATGATTGTGTGTAAATAGCAAGGTATGAGAGAGGTAGGACCATGGAGCATGTTCTTCTTTATCTACAGTACCCTCCATTCTTCCATATTTTTCTATTTCTACTATTACTCTAACGCGTTTTTTTCCCGTAGATGTTAACATATATTCCTCTTTTAGTCTTTTTGAAGCTTTTCAACAGATCGTCTCACATATTTTTGCCTGAGTTGCATGGTTAGTTTAAGCCCTGAGGATATACAAAATTCATTCCTTATGTATTATTTAAACTCGATCTAATCACATTAAGAATAATGCATGATGTACAAAATCACAGTTATATACTTAAGTGACTACGAACTAAACGATTCATTTGAATACACATGTAGTTTGAGTGTGAAAGAGACTGTTATTCACACGCACACATATGTATACATACAAACATATACACACAGACACACAAATATTCCGTGACCTCGGGTCTCTATGGCAGAAAACCCGCGGCCCCTTGATAGCCGGCAACGGCCTCCAGGTTTGCCTATGGAGCCCTTAGAAAAGAAATGTTGTATTGTGTGAATGCAGGGAGGGTAGTCTTTAGTATGTAACGGGCCTGGAACCTGAATATTCTGTGTTGGTGGCGATTCACTGCTGGGTGGTGATCAGATCGGAGATGGCATTCTGTGACCTGTGAAACTCTTTTTTTGTGTGTGTGTGTGTGTGTGTGTGTGTGTGTGTGTGTGTGTGTGTGTGTGTGTGTGTGGGGGGTTATGGTAAGGATGCTCGTTTCAAAAAAGAACTTGCTCTGTCTTGCAGCGTTTGCTTAGTGATGAGAGTTTGTAAATTTTTTCATTGTGTGTTAAGAGTTGGTCCGGGTATCTATGAACTGTAAACGACACAAGTCATTCCCGTGCTCGCACGCACACACACACACACACACACACACACACACACACACACACACACGCAAGCACATGCATACACTGAATATACGCATAGAGCGTATTAAACACAACATGTTTATCACAAAATATGAATAACCAAGCTACTGTATATTTATACATTAGAGGTGTTATATTATACATTTGTCCTTCCTCTACCATGCGTTTGTTATCCTGACTGACAACGAAAAAAAAGATGAAAAAAAAGAGAGAGAGAGAGAGAGATGGACGAAATAATACCATTATTATAAATGTGCTTAGACTACACTACGGTTTTCATTTTGTGAAGAACTCATATGAGCCTACGCAAGAAAAACAATCAAAGAGAACAAGAACAAGCATGTGAAGAACACAGATGAGCCTACGAAAAAGAATAACAATAACATCAGTCAACAAGAACATTAAGATCGCTACAGCATGTGAAGAACTCAGAAATGAGCCCACGAAAAGAAGAAGAAAAAAATCGAAAAACCAATATTACTAAGAA
>NC_134784.1:28347705-28352705 GCF_046742065.1 Oratosquilla oratoria
ACATATATATATATATATATATATATATATATACATATGTATGTATGTATGTATATATTGACATCACAGATTCACCCAATTCCTCCAGACAGACCCGAAAGATGGCTGATTTTAACCGAAAAGTATTACACGATACCAGGGACGCAGCTGCACTGAGGTGGTCAGATTGGGCATCCAGCCAGCAACAAGTAGCTTTCTCTGTTCGCCAAAACCACAGACTCAAGTTCCACTGACAGCACTCATTTCGAATTAACTTGATGGACAAGCTCCACCCACATTCCCAATCCGTCGTACGTGATAGGTCGACGCATGGACGGGTAGAGCATTGGTTGGTTCACGAGACAGGGTGGGTAGGGCTTGTAGTCCAAGTTATTTGGAATGGTGTAGGATCTGAATGCATTGCCTTTCTTGTAAGTTAAGCTGGATTTTTTTTTTTCTTACAGCACAAAACTCTAAAATGTCACATACATGTAAATACATAAAGATATATATTATATAAATATGTGTATAATACTTTAGAATTGATATGTTTTGTATATACATAATATATATATATATACATATATATATATCACAGTTTCCAGTGCTTTGTATGTTGATGTGTGTGTGTTATTCCTTCGTGGAGACGATTTCTGTCTAGCTGTACTGTAGACCATGATAGTAGCCTATTATATCTAAGAACATCATCCTTTCAGCTTCGGCGATTTGAGAGATGACCGTCTAGTATCACTTAAGGAAAGAGTCTAACATATTCAGCTTAAGATATCAACGCTCGTGGAGATCCGCTCACATGTCAATATTTTCAATATGGAAGGAAAGTTTAGATTTTTAGACAATGCTGGTGTAATCAGGTGTTCACTTGGAATATGTTATAATATGATTCAAATCATTCAGGAGTTTAGTACATGGCTTATAAATACAACAGACACTATTTATATCCACAAGCAAACTCCTTTTGTACAAAATACCTCTTACGTAGGTCACAAGGAATGTAATTTGGTGTTTTCTAACAAAAAATGATAAACAAGGTATGTCATTGTCCTCTTTCACTCGTTTCATGGGGTATATGGCTATTTTTAACGAGCGTGTGATATCTATTTTTTGTTTATTAAGTTTGTTTACTTAAAGACTTTCCCCTTGTGGGGGAGAGACAAAGAGCACCACTGCTAAGGGGAATGCTGAGGGGTGCTTCCCCTCTGTCGTGCTGCTCAAACTAAAAAAGGTAAACACTATCTATATATATATATATATATATATATATATATATATATATACATATATATATACATATATATACATATATATGCATATATATATATGTATTCATATCCATCCTCTGGTTTTGTTGTGGTTTTATACCCAAGGTCTCGTAAGTGTGTTTGGACTCGCACAAGAGAGAGATCGCCCAAGAGGGGTTAATCTGGATTCAGAAAAAGAAGCCGATTGGTGCTCCAGATTCTACGAAACAGTTTATACACGACAGATTGAAAACTGGAAATATGGGATTTGGTGGGAAAAATAAATACCCAATTTTGATTGGAAGGGTACAAATATACACAAATATACATTCATAGAAAACAACTTGATGAAAACGCGTATACATACGAGTACGTATTTATAGAGACGAATACACATACACACACACATGTGCATACACACACACACACACACACACACACACACACACACACACACATACAAGAAACTCGTCCATACACAAAATAGCGCTTGTATACGCACAGATATAAGCACACACATTTATCTGTACTTATGCGAACACACACACACACGTACACACACACATATACACACGAAAGTCGTGCATACACAAAACAACGCGTGTATACGCACATTTAATAAATAACACATTTATCTGTATTTACACAAACACACACACACGTACACACACACGTACACACATACGCACACACACACACGTGTGCACACACATATGAATGTCATTCATACACAAAACACTGCATGTATACGCATACATGATATAATACATTTATCTGTACTTATAGAAACACACACACACACACACACACACACACACACACACACACACACACACACACACACACACACACACACAATGTATATGCATATATATATGTGCAGCTTTGAAAACTTCCTGGTTCTCGCATAGATCCAAACGATAAGTTAAATTGATTGTATCCGATTGCTAAACTAGGTTCCACTATATGGATTTCTCTCATAACAATTTCGATTTAAAGTGAATAAGCCTCAATCTGTCAAGTCACCCTAGGCATTTCAAATCACCAACGACTCTCGGTACACACCACGGGATCATTTCCCAGTACCCACGACCTCCACCCACCCCCGCCCTACCTCTCCTTCCCGGCACGTTTCTGCGTGGGAGGAAAAATCACGGAGCAGTTTCGGTTTACGCGGATCAGTTTTGTTTTACGCGGATCAGTTTGGTTTTACGCGGATCGATTTCGTTTTACGCGGGGGTTAGCTGCATCTATGGTGGCTGTGTCAATTTCGTGAGGGGATTTGGTGTCGCCAGGGGTCAGGGGATCCTGTCATCGTTCCCCAATGCCCGGGGTGTTGAGGTGAGAGGAAGGGGAGAAGTGAGGTGAGAGAGAGAGGGAGAGAGGTGAGAGAGAGGGGAAGGGAGATAAAAGAAAGGGTGGAAGGAAGGTGAGAAAGGGTGGAAGGGAGGTGAGAAAGGGTGGGAGAGAGGTGAGAGAGAGGGGAAGAGAGAATAGAGAGAGAGGGGAAGGGAGGTGAGGAAGGGGGGAAGGGAGGGTGGCGATTTGATTTTATGCTGTGGGTTATGCTTTGGCACGGCCATTTCTAATAAGAGGGATTACAGCCGCTGCGTGTATGTATATACACTGTACAGGCATATATTCATGTATACATACAAACATGCATACATACATACATACATACATACATACATACATACATACATACATACATACATACATACATACATACATACATACATACACACATACATGCATACATACATACATACATACATACATACATACATACATACATACATACATACATACATACATACATACATACATACATACATACATACATACATACATACATACATACATACATACATACATACATACATACATACATACATCTTAATCCTTGCCTCCTTGTCCACATCTTTCTTCTCTCTTTTCTTATGTACCCTCCTCTTACCCCCCTCCCTTCTCCTCATCCTCTTCCCCCTCCTCTTTCTCCTCTTCCTCGTCCTTCTCCTCCTCTTTATCCTTCTCTTCCATCTTCTCGTCCTCCCCTCCTTCTCCTCCTTCTCCTCCTCCTTCTCCTCTTCTTCCTTCTCCTCCTCTTTATCATCATCCTCATCCTCACCCTCACCCTCCTTCTTCTCCTTCTCCTCCTCCTCCTCCTCCTCACCCTCCTCCTCACCCTCCTCCTCCTCTTCCTCCTCCTCTTCTTCCTCCTCCTCCTCTTCCTCCTCCTCTTCTTCCTCCTCCTCCTCTTCCTCCTCCTCCTCTTCCTCCTCCTCCTCTTCCTCCTCCTCCTCCTCCTCCTCCTCCCACCTCTCAAACTGCCAACGTCATCAAGGGGTCACTTTTGCCAAACAAACAAATCAAACATTGTTCGGAGGATCGTTCATCACCAAGGTCATTCACCCCTTTTCCCCCAGGTCATTATCATCCTCCTCCTCCCCTCCTCCTCCTCCTCCTTTTCCTCCTTCTCCTCCTCCCCCTCCCCCTCCTTTCCTTTTCTCCTTCCTTCTTTCCCTATCCTTCTTCTATGGTAATTAACTTTCTCTTTTCCACCTTTTCCTTCTCTTCTTCTTTCTCCTCCTCCTATTTTCCTCCTCTTCCTCCTCCTCTTCCTTCTCCTCCTCCTCCTTTTCCTCCTCCTCCTCCTCCCCTCCTCTTCCTCTCCTTTTCTCCTTCCTTCTTTCCCTATCCTTCTTCTATGATAATTAATTTCCTTCTTTCCACCTTTTCCTCCGCCTTCTCTTCCTCCTCCTCTTCCTCCTCCTCCTCCTCCTCCTCCTTCTCCCTCTCCGCTTCCCTCCTCTCTTTCCCTGCACCTGTTCTATGGTACACAAGTTCCACATCTGTCATATCAGGCTTCGCACTTGTCAGTTCTGGCTTTACACCTGCCAATTCAGGCTGTGCACCTGCTCTCTCATGCTCTGCACCTGTTGTATGAAACAGTGCACCTGCCAAATCAGGCTGTGCACATGTTATTTCAGGCTTTTTCACCTGATGTTTCAGACTTTTTCCACTTGATATTTGAGGCTTTTCCTCCAAACAGCTTAAGCTTTTCACCTGAAATTTCAGATTTTTCCACCCGATATTTCAGGCTATCCTTATCTGATATTTCAGGCTTTGCACCTGCTTACATCCGGCTGTATGCCATTTTCTTTCAATTATTTCCGTCCCCCCCACCCCCCAGCCCGTTTTCTCTCCTGAAATCCTGTCTCTTCGAACGAAAACAAATGAGACAAGTTCTCTTCGAATTCCAGAATGTTTCGTTCACGTCTCAAATTCACTAAATAATAATGTTTTCTTTGCTTTCACAAGGCAGACCCTCGGAGGTTTTGTTGGTTCATATATATGCAAATGTATTCACATACACAAGTACATAATCGTGAGGAAGCATATAGAATGCACACACGCGCACACACAATATACATATGTTACACTTCAATGTCCAATATACATATATTACACATCAACGTCAGCACGCAAGCACACACACACACACACACACACACACACACACACACACACACACACACACACACACACACACACACACACACACACACAAACACACACACACTCACACACACACACACACACACACACACACACACACACACACACACACACACACACACACACACACATACACACACACATACACACACACATACATACACACACGCGCGCGCGCAAGCACACAAGCGTATACACACACGCGCGCGCGAGCAAGCAAGCATACAAGTGCGCACACAC
>NC_134784.1:28357705-28380205 GCF_046742065.1 Oratosquilla oratoria
AAATCATAGTTTGTGTAACACACATTTGGCCGTGAAGGCCGGACCGACGCGACGTCAAGTGACGAAAGCGGCCGATCAAAGAGCGGCCGACCCAAGGTCCTGTTCACACTAGCGATTTCAACCGCGGCGGTCCAGTTACGCTGTAATTCAGAGGAGGCTTTCACACAAAACCGCGCAGTTTTTCCTTGACTATGCGGTACCGCCGCGGTTTCCGCGCGGTTCAACCCGCTAGTGTGAACAGGGCTTGAAGGCTGGCCTCTCCTCAACTCGTTCGCAATAATAACGACTTGACTTGACTTGACTTGATTTGACGACTTGACTTGACTTGACTTGACTTGACTTGACGACTTGACTTGACTTGAAGACTTGATTTGACGACTTGACTTGACTCGATTTGATCTAATATGACTTGACCTTCCTCGATCTGACCTAATACAGCCTGACCTGACTTAACCTAGCATCCTATGTTTAGTCAACGCGTTGGTAGGTAGTTAAAATGATCAGCCTAGAACTTGGCAGCTTGAAACCAAACAACCTCATTCAAAAACAAAGAACTGGTGCTCTAGACAATCGTTGGACGATCATCGTTGAGCCATGAACGATCATCGTTGGGCGATAATAATCGCACCAAGGGAAACGTTCCTTTAAACCAGTGTTTCGGCCATGCCCCACCTAATCACCCCTATTATCCTGAGCCAACCCCCCCGCACACCATGTGGTGATATATAATTCTTATTCAAAAATTAAACTCCGTTTCAGATGAAGAAAATTAAAACACCAATACTTTGATTTAGTTTTCAAAATGTTATTTTCTACTTAAAATTTAAAGTTAAAGTTTGTTAAATCATAGACATAAACAAACTTCAAGACAACATGGCACCCATGGAAAAGAAAAATTAAATAAACAAAAGACAATTAAAGTTCTGAGCAAGAAATTGGCAGTGCAATCGGGGGCAATTTGAAAATCGAAGACAGAATGATGAATGAAATAAATGTGTGATTGTTAAATTTTTATTTATTAGAATGTTACGGCTAACAGATCACAAACACATAGACTTTGATTACCAAAACACCTAAAAATCAAATTGCCCCCCCGTGGGGTGTACGTCCCACGTTGGGAACCCCTGCTTTAACCCGTGACTGTCTGTTGATCAAAGATTCATGAGCTCACGTATGTTTCTGCCACACGAAACTTCTAATCTACCCGCAGCAACCTTTAGGCCCTGTTCACACCAGCGGTTTCAACCGCCGCGTTTTCAAAACCACAGCGGTTCAATTGCAATGTAAATCAATGGAAGCGGTCACACACAACCGTGCAGTTTTTCCTTGACTATGCGGTACCGCCGCGGTTTCCGAGCGGCTCGAAACACTAGTGTGAAGATGGCTTTTCATGTTGTAATGTTCGTCGTCAACTTTGTTGCTTCATTTAGTTGTAAAGATCCGCAACCCCAGAATACCTGAGGATGTTGGATTAGGTTAGGTTAGGTTAGGTTAGGTCAAATTAGATTAGGTCAGGTTAGGTTAGATCAGGTTAGCTTAGGTCAGGTTAGGTTAGGCTAGGATAGCTTAGGACAGGTTCGGTTGGATTAGGTCAGGTTAGATCAGGTCAGGTTAGGTTAGGTTAGGTTAGGTTAGATTAGGCTAGGTTAGGTTAGATTAGATTAGTCTAGGTTAGGTTAGATTAGGTTAGGTTATATAAGGTCAGGTTAGGTCAGGTCAGGTTAAATTAGGTCAGGTCAGGTCAGGTTAGATTAGGCTAGGTTAGGTTAGGTTAGGTCAGGTCAGGTCAGGTTAGGATAGGTTGGGTTAGCTCAGGTTAGATTATATTAGGTTATGTTAAATTAGGTTAGGTCAGGTTAGGTCAGATGAGGTTAGATTAGATTGGTCAGATTAGGTCAGGTCAGGTGAGGTTAGATTAGATTAGGTCAGATTAGGTCAGGTCAGGTTAGGAGTTAGGTTAGGTTAGGTTAGGTTAGGTTAGGTTAGGTTAGATTAGATTAGGTCAGGTTAGGTCAGATGAGGTTAGATTAGATTAGGTCAGATTAGGTCAGGTCAGGTTAGGTTAAGTTAGGTTACATTAGGTTATTTATATTTACAACCTTATCTCTAGTGTTGCTATTTTTACAAGCTAATGCTTACGTGGGGAAACTTACCTTGATGTGGAGACTCCGGGGGCTGCTGATCTTTACAATGTCCCACATACCGTCTGCCAAGCAAAGCGAAACTTAACCAAATTTAACACACTTAACACAAACTACTAAGTTATACGTCCGAACACAGAAAACCGACATTCATACCATACCTCCTTCTCTAAGGGTATTCAATACCAGCCTACGCATATTACATATTGTACAGAATGTGGTATATGTAGTACACTGTAATACGTAACACAAAAGATGTAAAGCACTTAACATTATTGCAGTATATCAACAGAATTGTCTATCCCAGTCACAAATATTATTATCATCATTAATGTTATTGGTATTATTGTTGTTGTTGTTGTTATTAATATAATTATCATGATCATTCTCAATGTTATAGTTATTTATTGTTATTGGTATTGTTATTACTATTATTGTTATCATCATTATAATGATCAATTATTGTTATTATTATTACATATATATTTATTATGATTATTATTAGTGTTACTTTTGTTATTATTATCATTATTAATCATTATTATCAATTACTGTTATTGATTATTCTCAGAGGAATGTCCCCTTTCAAAGCTACAGAGAATAGGATACCTATTCCTATCCTCCGTCCCTTTTTTGTACAGGTTACAAGGTTAGATAGAGTGAGAAACGAGGAGGTGAGGAGGAGAGAGGGAGTGGAAAGGGAGATGGCAGATAGAGATGATGAAAGATTATTGAGATGGTTTGGGCACACGGAAAGAATAGGTGATAAAAAAATTGTAAAAGAGGTATGGATGGCAGTGGTGGAGGGAATGAACTTGAGGGGACGACCGAGGACGAGGTGGATGGATGGGGTGAAGGGGGCGTTCAGAAAGAGGGGAATGTCTGTTGAGTAAGGAAAGGAGAAGGCAGGAGATAGGGACGAGTGGAGAATTACTGTGTAAGGATGAGAGATAGTATTATCCAAGGGAGGGAGGGATAGGGGATAGGAGGTGCTTATGTGGGAATAATATTTTGACTCATCCCGAAGGGATTTCTCCCCGTCTTCTCTTTTCCTGCATGAGGGGACGGAGAGAGAGAGGGGGGATCGCCGACTAAGTGAAGCGGCCTTGCTGTGGATGTACTGTGTCTTGCTGCATTGCGTTTGACTCAGGGAAGTTGGCGGATGCAGGAATGACCCGTCATCCATGAGGAGCTAAGATGGGAGGTGTGGAAAGGGTGGTGTGGAGGGGAGTGGAATCGGTGGGAATAGGTACGTGCCTCTGACTAAGCTAACCCCCTTATATGGGGAGGGAAAGATAAAGATCATCATCATCACCATCACCATCACCATCACCATCACCATCACCACCACCACCACCACCATCATCATCATCATCATCATCATCATCATCATCATCATCATCATCATCATCATCATCATCATCATCATCATCATCACCATCATCATCATCATCATCATCATCACCATCACCATCACCATCATCATCATTTATTATTATTATTATTATTATTATTATTATTATTATTATTATTATTATTATTATTATTATTATTATTATTATTATTATTATTATTATTATTATTATTATTATTATTATTATTATTTTATTATTATTATTATTATTATTATTATATTATTATTATTATTATTATTATTATTATTATTATTATTATTATTATTATTATTATTATTATTATTATTATTATTATTATTATTATTATTATTATTATTATTATTATTATTATTATCATTATCATTATCATTATTATTATTATTATTATTATTATTATTATTATTATTATTATTATTATTATTATTATTATTATTATTATTATTATTATATCATTATCATTATCATTATTATTATTATTATTATTATTGTTATCATCATCATCATCATCATCATCATTATTATTATCAATATTGTTAACATCAATATTATTAGTCTCATTCGCGGGAACGACGGGCATGAGCGATGACGTCACAAGAAGGTAAAGTCAATAAAACTGAAATGCATCGAATTCCCTCTAAGACGGCAAACCTTGATTCTCCGTTTTGGATCAAACCCAATATTTGCTTTCTTCAACGCTCTCCACTTCCCTCTCTCGTGGACTCCGAGAGCACGTTCCCGGGGCAAAATTAGATCTCTGGTATCTGAAAGGATTAAAAAAAAAAAAAAAAAAAAAAAAAAAATGCACGTGATTTTTTTTTTTTTTTTCCATAAAGGATTGAATTGAAAACCAAAGACAGGAAATGAAGAGGAAAATTACATCAAAGGTAGAGGAAGAGAAAAGGGATAAAAGAAGGAGGAGGAGGAGTAGAAGGAAGACGTAGAAGAGGAAAAGAAGGAGGAGGAAGAGGAGGAGGACGAGAAGGAGCAGGAGGAGGAAGAGCAGGAGGAGAACGAGGAGTAGGAAGAGAAGGAGAAAGAAGAAGAGAAAGACGAGAAGAAGTAGGAGGAGGACGAGGAGGATTAGGAGGAGGAAGAGTATTAGGAGGAAGAGGAGGACGAAAAGGTGTATTAGCTGGAGGAGGAGGAGGAGGAGGAGGAGGAGGAGGAGGAGGAGGATGCCGAAGGAATTTTCGGACTAAGAAGGGCAATACACGGGTAGATATGCGTGTGTGCGTGTGTGCGTGTGTGTGTGTGTGTGTGTGTGTGTGTGTGTGTGTGTGTGTGTGTGTGTGTGTGTGTGTGTGTGTGTGTGTGTGTGTGTGTGTGTGTGTGTGTGTGTGTGTGTGTGTGTGTGTGTGTGTGTGTGTGTGTGTGTGTGCGTCTGTGTGTGTGTGTGTGCGCGCGCGCGTGTGTGTACCATTTGTCTAAAAAAGACTGAGGCGGTCCGCATGCATGCATAACGGCGTTGGTAGTGGTGATGTTGGTAGTGTTAGTAGTGGTGGTAGTGGTGGTGGTGTTGGTAGTGGTGGAAGTGGACATGGTGTCTGTTGATGAGAAATATGGTGTCATTGGTGACAATAATGGTGACTATTCATATGGTACACTGGTAACAATAGTGTCAGGTCACTAAATGACCTTGATGGTGTCAGGTCAATAAATTACCTAGATAATGTCAGGTCACCAAATGACCTCGATGATGTCATGTCACTAAATGACCTTGATGGTCTCAGGTCACTAAATGACCTTGATGGTACCAGGTCACTAAATGACCTCGATGATATCAGGTCACTAAATGACCTCGATGATGTCAGGTCACTAAATGACCTCCTTAACCTATTCCCGAAGCCTTGTACCTCACCAAGTCCAAACTCGAACCTCAACACAGATAAACCCAGCAGAGAAATTCCTCCCATAACTAGCAGGATTTACACATCTACGTTCAGGTCACCAGCCAGCACAGACACAATGCCAACAGAACCTCAGCCTTCCAACAATCTCTAATTACCCTTTCAGATACAAGCAACACACGGAAGAGGCAGAACACTGTATACTACACTGGTTTACATTATCTCTCTCCCCCTCTCTCTGTCTCTCTCTCTCTCCCTCTCCTTCCCTCTCTGTCTCTCTCTCTTTCTCTCTCTCTCTCTCTCTATATATATATATATATATATATATATATATATATATTGAACATTTTTAGAAGCTCCGCCATGGGATACGAACCCTGACCCGTGCGTCGAAAATCACGAGGCCAAGACGTTAGCGACCATGCTACATGGTGATGGTTCAAAAGGACTGTACTAGTCCCCGACCACGCTTCACGTAACATTGGAAGATCTAATCTCAATTAGTACAGTCCTTTTGAACCATCACCATGTAGCATGGTCGCTAACGTCTTGGCCTCGTGATTTTCGACGCACGGGTCAGGGTTCGTATCCCATGCGGAGCTTCTAAAAATGTTCAATCTGTCTTAAGAAACATACACATATATATCCCCAGAAAATATCTGGTCGTTGCCGGTTTCTTGGGGGACGCGGATCTCGCTCCAAGGAGGGTGGGAGAGATCCGGGGCAACGGCGAGATTGATCTTCGCTGTTTTGTTTATCCCCATGGCAACTCCTCGCCAGCAGAGGAGGAGGAGGAGGAGGAGGAGGAAGAGGAGGAGGAAGAAGAGGAGGAGACAAGAGGAAGAGGAGGAGGTGGAAGGGGAGGAGGATGAAAAGGAAGAGGAGGAGGAGGAGGAAGAGGAGGAGACAAGAGGAAGAGGAGGAGGTGGAAGGTGAGGAGGATGAAAAGGAAGAGGAGGAGGAGGAGGAGGAGGAGGAAGAGGAGGAAGAGGAGGAGACAAGAGGAAGAAGAGGAGGTGGAAGGGAAGGAGGATAAAAAGGAAGACGAGGAGGAGGAGGAGGAGGGGGACAAAGAGGAAGAGGAGGAGTAGGAAGAAAAGGATGAAGAGGAGGATGAAGAAGGAGGAAGACCAGGAGGAAGAGCAGTAGGAAGAGCAAGAGGAGGAAGAGAAGAAATAGGAAAATGAAGAGGAGGAATAGGAAGAGGAGGAAGAGAATGAAGAGCAAGATGAAAAGGAAAAGGATGAAGAGGAATAGAAGGAGGAGGAGGAGGAAGAAGAAGAACAGAAAGATGAAGAGGAGGAAGGTGAAGAGGAGGAGGATGATGAAGAGGAGAAGGAGGAGGAGAATGAAGAGGAGGAGGAGGAGGCAGAGGAGGAGGAGGAAAAGGAAGAGGAAGAGTAGGAGGAGGAAGAGGAGGAAAAGAAGGAGGAGAAGGAAGAGGAGGAGGAGAAGGAGGAAGAGAAGGATGGAGGTGATAAGGATGAAGAGGAGGAGGAGGAAAGGGAGGAAGAGAGCAGGGGGAGGATGAAATGGAGGATGAAGAGAGAAAGTGGGAAGTGAGGAAACCCTGGTAAGGCAAAGCCATGTCGGTTATGGCAGGATGGAAGGGATAAGGACGAAGAAGAGGAGAAGGAGGAAGAGGAGGAAGAAATTAGGAGGAGGATGAAGAGGAGGATAAAGAAAGAAAGTGGGAAGTGAGAAGCCCCTGGTAGTGGCGGCAGCTAGGGACGAACCTCCGAAGTTATTACAAGTCTGGTGCGTGCTGCAAACTACAAGACTGAGTTTAAGATAAGTCTATGTGTGTACGGGTATACCAACAACAACCGCAACCGCAACCACGCGTATGCTAAATCCAAGGGACCGTAAGACGAGGAACGAGGGGACGAGCCACTACAAGGAACAGTGAACAAGGATTGACGAGGGACGACGAGGTGATGTACTTAGAGACAGTCAAGTCAAATCGACTTTAAGAACATTGAAGGTATGACTAACACTAATGTATTATTAAGACACGAGGCTCAGACCTCGAATATCAGTATTCCCAAATTCACAGGTGATGAAAATACCTTAGGAGTTAATAAGTTTCTCTGTTTGATTGACTCATACCTCGAATATCAGTATTCCCAAATTCACAGGTGATGAAAACACCTTAGGAGTTAATAAGTTTCTCAGTTTGATTGACACATTAATCATTAGTAAAAGTATAACAGGTAAAAAAAGGAAAATAGAAATTTTAAAAGAGAATGTAGATCCTGAGAAGGGTAGAGCTAGGCTCATAATAAATTTCCAGCAAATGGAAGATATCAACCAATATGAAGCCTATAAGAAGGCATTCGTTAAAAATTTTATGTCAGAGTGTGATCAGGATCCTATCAGGTCTTTGGTTAGAATAATAAAGGGAGTAAAAACAAGTGAATCAGACACAGAATACTTAGCAAGATAAGATAGATGGTCAAAAGATATTAATTCTATCTTGAAAGATTCAGATTGGATAGAAAGATCTAGTGACAAAATGAAAGTTATTCTCAGGTAATCAAATTAATCACATATGGCTTGTTAACAAGCAGCTCAGATGAATTAACAGCAGAAAAGCTGTATAAACATCTCAAGACAACTATGAATTTAGCACAAGTCTGCTATTATGGAACTATTTGTAGAAATTGCAAATATGAGGGTCATGATGAATATCATTGTAGAAACCCACCTTTTCTGTATGTATCATCAAAGGATAGGACATAGAACACATGAATGTAGAAATTTTTGTATGCACCATGAAACAAGAGGAAAAATCCCAGACACAGAATAAAACAATACTTCAGAACTCCCCCATAGATATACACATAGACAGCATTGTGCTAGGGATAAGAATGATAGAAGGGTGAAAGAAAACTCCGACATCAAAGATAGCTATAAACTGACAATTACAATTGGAAGGACTTCTGCAGGACCTCTCATCACTGGTAGAGTGTTCAATAAACCTATTCAAATATTTATTGATACAGGATCTGTAGTTAATGTTATAACTAGTAGAGTTTTAAACCAGTTGAAACCAGGAGTGAAAATCTTGGAACTAATCCATTATTCATTGCAAGGAGTAACTGGAAATCAGTTAAAAACATTAGGTAAGGTTGAACTAGAAGTCATCTTATAAAAAAATGAACATTTGCACATTCCAGTGATAGTGATAGAGGAACCTCTTTTCCCAGGAGATTTGTTGATAGGATTTGCAACTATGAGAAAAGAGAATATGTTCATATGTCCTGCTGACTTAGGGATCTTAGTGAAATCACGGCTAATCCCATTTTTAAATCAACCAGACTTAAGGCCAGTGACAGGAATCAAAGAATTCCTAGAAATAGATAGGAAAGATAACATTTATATTTTAGATAACGAGGCCGAGCGATCCAGACCAACAGAAAGTAAAGTCACATATGGTGAATCCAACTCAGATGTTCAAGAAATCCCGCCGCTGCCACTACTATCGACCCCATCATTTAAGTATTTTTCCACCATATCTTCCTTAATAAGATAGTAGTGTTTCTGGATGGTGAATTAAAACGGAGGTATAGTTTTTCTTCTTTTCTTCTTCACTAATTCTCTACAACGTTATTTTATTAGGTACACCAGAGGACTCCCACCTAGGATCCCCAATCCACTCATTAAGCCATCTCTGTCCCGACGTCACTACTTAATTCATCCAATAATCTTGACCGTTAAAAATAAGTGCCTCCCCTTAAGGGCGTGACTTTTCTCCCATGTACCAATAAAAATGTTCTCCTCCTCCACCCTTCTCCAATCAGAAAGACTGTTACACCGTCTTAAGCAATACTGCTTACACAAGCAATCTCAACATCGAAGCGGAATGGCCTAGTTTACATATTGTCACCTCAGCATTAAAATCTGTACCCTAGCTGTTGTTTATAAACTTTAGATGGTGAGCGAGATTATGCAATTCTGCAACTCCTTCGCGGCTATTGTTTTCAAAACATCTAACTCGTAAAAATTAAATTCTCGCCACCTACCCCTCTATATACATACTCATCTACCAGCCTCTTACAGATGGAGGGGATAAGGATGGAGAGGATTATGAAGAGGAGGAAGAGAACAGGAGGAGGATGAAGAGGAGGAGGATGAAGAGAGAAAGTGGGAAGTGAGAAACCCCTGGTAGGGCAAAGCCCTATCAGTGCAAGTCACTTTTTTTTTTCCGATTGTGGGTCACCTCCCCGCCTGCCCAGGATTACCATTAACCAACGCCAAAAGCCCAAAATGGATCCCAGTAGTCGATCTAAGGACCACCTGCCTATGAGTTCGTTACGGTATCAACTGGAGACTCGCGGCCCCACTACACCCGGCAACGATCCTTGGGCCTTCCCATACATATCTATGGGAAGATACGTTGGAGTGACTTATTGGTGTATGTCTGTCTCACCGGTTAATAATTATATTAGAGTCGAAGGGATCAGTCGCCGGTTGGGAAAAAGTGGGAGCGGGGGGGGAAGCAGTGGAAGGGGAAAGAGAGGAGAGTGAAAGGTAGTGAGGGAGAGAGATAGAGAGGAGGAGAGAGAAAGAGAGAGAGAGAGAGACAGAGAGTGAGAGTGAGAGAAAGAGAAAAAGAAAGAGAAAGAGAGAGTGAGAGAAAGAGAAAGAGAGTGAGAGAAAGAGAAAGAGAGAGTGAGAGAGAGAGAACGAGAGAGCGAAAGTGAGACACAGAGAGTGAGACATAGAGAGTAAGATAGAGAGAGAGAGAGAGAGAGAGAGAGAGAGAGAGAGAGAGAGAGAGAGAGAGAGAGAGAGAGATAGATAGATAGATAGATAGATAGATAGATAGAGAGATAGAGAGAGAGAGAGAGAGAGAGAGAGAGAGAGAGAGAGAGAGAGAGAGAGAGAGAGAGAGAGAGAGAGAGAGAGAGAGAGAGAGAGAGAGAGAGAGAGAGAGAGAGAGAGAGAGAGAGAGAGAGAGAGAGAGAGAGAGAGAGAGAGAGAGAGAGAGAGAGAGAGAGAGAGAGAGAGAGAGAGAGAGAGAGAGAGAGAGAGAGAGAGAGAGAGAGAGAGAGAGAGAGGGGGGGAAGGGGGACGGTTCTCTCATACGTACACAGGGTTATTACTAGTGACACCTATATTATTTTTCCTCCTAAAAAAAAAAAAATGATAATAATAATAAAACGAAAAAACGAATATGTAATATAAATAGAATAAAAATAAGATATACAAACAAATAAAAATAATTGAAAAATAAACGTGCAGTACCTATCTTAGACCCGTACCCTCTTAGAAAAAAATATATATGATACAAAAATAAAACAAAAAGAATTAAATAAAATAGAAATAAATAAAAATGCCGAGTAAATAAAAGAGAAAAAGATGAATTAATTGAATAAAATAAAAACAAAATAATGTGTAAATTAAAAAAGAAATAAAATGAGTAGATATAAAACTAAATGGAATGGATAAAATAAAATAAAATAAAATAAAATAAAATAAAAACAAAATGCCGAGAAAATAAAAGATTAAATGCCGATTAAATGAAAAGAAATACAATAGAAAAAAAAATAAAACAAGACAAAATAACGAGCAAATAAAGAAAAGATAAAATGTCTGGTAAATAGAAAATAAATAAAATAGATAAAAAAATAAGATAAAATAAAATAAAGACAAAATACCGAGGAAACAAAGAAATAAAAATAAAATGTCCTGTAAGAAAAAAATAAAGAATAAATAAAATAAATAAATCGATGTCGTGTTGGACTCAGAGACGATAATTGGCTTTGTTAGACAAACCCTCCACATTCAAGATGGCGACGCCAGTTTCATATACATTTCTTATGAAACACCAAACCCTTCTATTCAGCAAAGGGATGTCCTGAAGGGAACCTTAAGGGACCGAGACCCCCTTAAGGGATGTGGAGGGACCACGCAACCCCCTTCCAGGCGAATAGAAATCACCCATTATTAGCCAGAAGAAATTATGTGAGGCGCGTCACTGTATTGATGGGTCAAACAAGGAGAAAGAGGATCCTGCGGGTTGACAACATAAAATGATGTTGACACGGCCATTGCGTCTCGCAAACAGGCCAGAGGGAGGGGGAGAGGGGGGAGAGGGGGGAGAGGGGGAGAGGGGGAGAGGGGGAGAGGGGGAGAGGGAAAGGTGTGGGGGAAGGGGGAAACGGAGAGGGAAACGTGTCGGGAGAGGGGAAGGGGGAAGGGGATGGAAAGGGGAAGGGAATGGGGAGAGGGGAAAGGGAAGGAGAAGGGGAGGGGTGGTAGGGAGGAGGAGGAGGGAAGGGGGAAGAGAAGAATAGGAGGGGGAGATGGAGGGGTGGGGAGGGGAGGGGAGGGAAAGGGAAGGGTTTGGGAGAGGAGGTAGGGAGGGAATGGGGGAGAGGAGGGAGAGTGGGAGGAGGGAGGGAGGGGAAGGAGAAGGAGGAGGGGGAAGTGGAGAAGACATGTTCGTCTTTGGTGTCCTTTTATTGATTGCTAAGTGACTGGAACAACAAAAGTCCACAATTTCCCTCCCTCCCCCCCCCCGAGTGAGAGAATTAGTCACATGTCCAATAAAAAAATAAAAAAAATACTAAGGAAAAACAACTAAATAAATAATTACACCAAGATTCTCTTTGCATCCACCAAAATGAGAATAAATGGATATGTAGGGAAATGAAATAGATATACTGATACATACCTGTTCATGTAATACATATGGACGTCCGTCCACACTTGCAATATGCTCTTCCTGTACATAAGCGAAGCATACGAAAACTCCTTAAACATGAATCTCTCTATCTATATACCAAGGTATTTTCTCCCCCTTGTAAACGGGGTAGCCAAGTCAAAGGCACGTACTCGCCTCCACCCACTCCACTCCCATCCACTACCCCCCTCCCCCGTCTCACGTCTTACCTCCTCTTGGATGACATGAGTAATCAAACAAATATTGAATTTTTAGTACTAAACTCGTTCTTCGCTTCAAGTGAATAAAATATCTCGACGCAAGCCAGGTAAAACACTCAAAACGCGTGGTGCCCCGTCTTTTTTTCCGTCTCTTTCAAATTGTGGAGTAATAGGTTCCCTCTTAAAAAAAAAAATAATAATAAAATATAAATAAATAAATAAATAAATAAAAATAAATAAATAAATAAATAAATAAACAAATAAATAAAATGAATGTTCTGACTGTAAGTCGTCTTGACACAGTTCATAAAATGAGTGTACAGGACGTGTACGGGACGTGTACAGGACGTGTACAGGACGTGTACGGGACGTGTACAGGACGTGTACAGGACGTGTACAGGACATACTTTATTTGTTAGGAGAATTTCATCCATTTTTAACGGGTAAACTTCCTTCACCATCACCTCTTCTTCCTCTCCATCACCTCAAATTCCTCCTCCTCCTCCTCCTCCTTCTCCTCCTCCCCCTCCACCTCCTCTCCACCTCCTCCTTCTCCTCCTTCACCATCCCCTCAATCGCCTCTTCTTCCTCCTCCTTTTCCACCACCTCCTCAATCACCTTCTCCTCTTCTTCCTCCTCCTCCTTACCCTCCACTTCCTCCCCCTCCTCCTCCTCCTTCTCCTCCTTCGCCATCTCCTCAATCACCTCCTCTTCCTCCTCTTTTTCCACCACCTCCTCAATCACCTTCTCCTCTTCTTCCTCCTCTTTACCTTCCACCTCCTCAGTCATCTCTACTTTCACCTCCTCCTACTCCTCCTCCTCCTCCATCACCTCCTCCACACCTCCTCGTCCTCCTCCTCCTTCTCCACCACCTCCTCAGTCACCTCCTGCTCCTCCTCTTCCACCACCACCTCCTCTTCCTCTTCCTCCTCCTCCTCCACTACCTCTTCAATCACCTCCTCCTCCTCCTCCTTTTTCTCCTCTTCCTCCTCCCCATTACCTCCTCTATCACTTTCACCTCCTCTTCCTCCTCCTCCATCACCATATCCTCCTTCATCACCTCCTCCACATATCCTCCTCCTCCTTCTCCTCCTCCACACCCACCTCCTCCTCCTCCTCCTTCTCCTCCTCCACAACCACCTCCTCCTCCTCCTCCTCCTCCCCCATAACCTCCTCTATCATCTCCACCCCCTCTTCCTCCTCCTCCACCACCTCCTCAACCGCCTCCTCCTCCTCCTCCTCCTCCACCACCACCTCCTTCATCACCCCTCCTTCATCACCTCCTGAACACCTCCTCCTCCTCCACCACCTCCTCAATCACCTCCACCTTCTGCTACTTCTACTCCACCACCACCTCTACCTCCTCCACCTCCTCCACCTCTTCCACCTCCTCCACCTCCACCACCTCCTCCACCTCCACCACTGAGAAATTATATTTTCTCTTTCACCTCTTTACTTACTTGCTCTCTTTAGGGTACTTTTGAATCCTAGATAGTTTGAGTCTATTCTTTAAGTACATAGTGGAGTACTTTTGTTTTAGTCGTACCTCTATGGGCCAAAGTTTATTACAGTGAAATATTTACAAACACAAACACAAACACAAACACAAACACACACACACACACACACACACACACACACACACACACACACACACACACACACACACACACACATACGCAAACACACACACACACACACACACACACACACACACACACACACACACACACACACACACACACACACACATACACACACACACACACACAAACACACACATACTGTCTAATACTCTATGTAGTGTTTAGGCCGATGTTAAGAGTCTCCTAACGTAAGCACTTCGGAAATTACTTAACCCTTTTGTTCCAGTGAGACCATTTATATACTTTGTTTTGTCAGGCGCCAAACGAATAACTACGCTTAAAATACGCGGTTTCATTAACACAACTAATAAAAAACACTTGTTTATTGTAAACACAATAATTCTATAAATACATCCAATACAGTTGGAGCAAGTCCATTTCAGTCATGCTAAAATACACGGGAACAATTGTACTAAAATCCATGATGAAATTAAAATTCTTGAGCCCTGATTGGCTTGGAAGGCACACACGGCGTGTCGCCTCCAATCAGAATCAACGGTGTACTTTGTGGGCGGTGCTTAAATTAAATAGTCATAAAAAATGACAGAATATTCCGATTCTTTCCCAACAAGGAAGCCATTCCGAAACATACATAAAAGTTTCTTAAAAGATAATTTGAATATTAATAGTACGTGAAACGAGGAAGATTCAAGCTAAAACAAGACAATATCTGCGTTTCTCCATCTCTGGTGGCGTCATCGAAAGCGTGCTGGTCTCGCATTCGCTTGGGTTCGAATCCCGCACTCCTCTCCGATTCCCAGTTACAGTGACTTTTTATTACCTGCACCCCCCAACAGCGCCTCATAAGGCTAAGGCAACCCCTCGGGTCCTCACTACTACCCCCTTATGTTTTGCTACTGGGGATGTAGGTAGCCCAGTATACGATGTTGCAGACCACGAAACTGACAGGAAAGAGTATCCTAGCGTAGACGTCGACGGCGTTCTGGGGCACCCCTGAGGTTGAGGAGCTGCCGATGTCCGAGTTCGAACCTCGGTTGTTCTTCGGCTGTACCACGCTCGACACCTGAGGGCGAAAGGAAGAAAGAAAAGAGTGAAGGAGGAACGATTCTAGAGGCAATCGCTATTATGATTGCCTAGATCAAAGGTTCTCAACCTTTTCTCCGTCACGTACCCCTAGAGCCCCCGGACCATCGACCCGTACCTCCATTAACCTGACACAGAATCTAGAATGGTAATATATCAAAACTAATTAGATATACAATGGCACCGCATTGGAGAGCAAATGGTTAATGTTTTAATAACTTTATTCATCAGTTGAGCATTAACATAAAAAAGTAATGTACAATGTTCTCTCTCTGTAGATATAGATGTTCATTTAACCCCTGGGGGTTCGCAAATCCCCAGGTTGAGAACCCCTGGCCCAGACTGACTGGAATGATTGGACTGTAGTGGACTGGAGTGGACTGATTAGAGTGGAGTGACTGACATGAATAGACTGACAAGATTAGACTGAGTGACATGACTAATATCACTGGACTGGACAGACTGACATGTCTGGACTGGACTAACTAGACTGACTGGATTGACTGACATGTGATTGGACTGGACTGGACTGGCAAGATTAGATTGAATGACATGATTAGTATCATTGGACTGGACTGACTGACATGTCTGGATTGGACCGGATTGGACTAACTAGACTGATTGGACTGACTGACATGTCTGGATTGGACTAGACTGACTGACTGATATGTTTGGATTGGACTGGACTGACCTGACTGATTGAATTGGCATGTACTGGCTTGACTGACTGAGTTGATTAGACTTTCTGACTTGACTGTCTGCACGGAGGTAGGAATGGCAATGGAAGGAGGATTTGCTCGTAAAGTACGAAAAGGATTACAAAGGATTACAAAGAAAAAGCATGTCGACAGGAGACCTTTTGGTCCATAACTAGGTCGAAAGAAGACCAAGAGGTCACTACGAAATAACAAATTAGTCAAACTGATTAAAACAGAAACATCAAGCCCTGAAACCAAAATGAAAGGATGAAATCAAGTTAATAAGTAACATTAGAAAACAAATTAAAGAATGAATAGATAAACGAATAAATAAAGTAACAATGATAATTATTTTATGACAAGGTTTCACAAACAGAGCATAGTTCCAGCCCCGTGTATTACATTTAGGTAAATACAGTCAGGCAAAAAATAGGTAAAATACAATTAGGTAAACAATAGGTAAAATACAATTAGGTAAAGTACAGTAAATAAATCAGGAAAACGATAGCTTAGAAACAATCAGGCAAACAACAGAGTAACTAAAATTAGACAAATAATAGGTTAATTAATTACAATTACAACAGGATAAATACAATTACAGGCACACGAGAACGAAAACGAGAGTTTGCTCTCTCTCTCTCTCTCTCTCTCTCTCTCTCTCTCTCTCTCTCTCTCTCTCTCTCTCTCTCTCTCTCTCTCTCTCTCTCTCTCTCTCTTTCTATTCTTTAATACCTTTATCGTCTTGAAGCCCCGTCTCTTCCGCGAACTGGACTCGCAGCGATAGGCCAAGACGAACTCGACCAAGGACGCGAATACATGAAACTGCGAAAAAGAGAAACAGGATCATCGGGTCCCTATTCTTCAAAGGGGCAAAACAGGGACCCCTGTTCTTCAAAAAGTCTACCTAAATTGACTTGACTTAACTTAATTCAACTTAATCTAGCCAAGCCGAAGCTGACCTAACCTAATCTAATCTAATATACCCTAGCCTAACCTAACCTAACCAAACCTAACCAACCTAACCTAACCTAATCTAGTCAAACCAGGCCTAATCTAATCTAACCAAACCTAGCCTAATTTAATGTTACCTAACCTAACTTAATCTAACCTAGCCTAATCTAACCTAACTTAATCTAACCTAACCTAATCTAATCTAACCTAACCTAATCTAACCTAACCTAACCTAAGTTAGCCTAACGTAATCTAACCTTACCTAATCTGACCTGACTTGACCTGAAATAACAAGACAAAACGTAGTATAACATAACATAACATAACATAACGTAACATAACATAACATAACATAGCATAACATAACATAACATAACATAACATAACATAACATAACATAATATAACATAACAACGTAACATAACAAAACAACGTAACATAACATAACATAATATAACATAACATAACAATTTCGTTTCTGTATTTATCATTTTACTTTCTTACATGGGACCATTATTCTTCAAAGGGACAAAACTGGGACCGCTATTGTTCCAAAGGAACTGGAGCCTCTGTTCCTCAAATGCTCCCACATTTATAGCATGGCGAGTCCGTTAAACCTCGATGGCACTGGACTAGTTTAGTAGCCGCTAGTGCCGGATGCAAGTTAATCCCCGGTCACGCTATCACGACTCAAGCGAGTTCGTTTGAGCAGAAACGACTTCGTATACAAATTTCTATTTTTCGAACCTCCAAATGTCATATTACCTCTGCGTCATGTGATCAGAATCTGAATGACGAATCAATAAAAGTCGTCCTGCAGTTTTTCAAATTCACATTTGAAAAGAGTCGTGATAGTGTGACCAGGGATTTAACTTGCCCGGCAAGTGAGTGTTTACATTAGGATAGTTTGGAGGCAAGTCGACTAACTCTCCGTTGACATTGGGTCAGTATAGGGATAGTTTACAAGTCGTTAGCACTAGGGGCTACTGCACTAGCCCCGTGTCAACGAGAAATGAAGAGTAATTTCAATCTGACTAGCATTATACAACTTTATTTACCTGAGGAGGTCCTCCAACCACTCAAATAGAGACATATGAATATAGAAATAAATAATAACAAAAAAATAAAAATAAATGAATGAATCAAGATAGAAGAAAAACAAGTGAATATATAAACCAGTAAACAAATAAATGAGTAAACAATTTGTCTAAAGTAGTTTCGACAATTGATAAATAAACTAGTATATAAATGAACAAAAACAAACCTTCCTTTGAAGCTGACATCCCACGCCCCGCGGCCTATATGTCCATGGGGTTGCTCCGCCCCGGCCGCTCCTGGCCACTCCCGGCCACTCCCGGCCACTCCCAGCCACTCCCGCTAATCCCAGCCGCTCCTGGCCACTCCCAGCCGCTCCCGGCCGCTCCCGGCCACTCCGTCCACCCCCGGCCACTCCCGGCCACCCCCGGCTGCTCTCGGCCACTCCTGGCCGCTCCCGGCCACTCCCGGCCACCCCTGGCTGCTCCCGGTCACTTCCAGCCGCTTCCGGCCACTCTCGGCCACTCCCGGCCGCTCCCGACCATTCCCGGCCACTCCCGGCCACTCCCGGCCGCTCCCGGCCGCTCCTGGCCACTCCCGGCCACTCCCGGCCAATCCCGGCCACCTCCGGCTGCTTCTGGGCACCCCCGGCAACTCCCGGTCACTCCCGGTCGCTCCCGGCCATCCCCGGTCGCTCCTGGCCGCTCCCGGCCACTCCCGGCCAATCCCGGCCAATCCCGGTCACTCCCGGCTGCTCCCGGCCACCCCCGGCTGCTCCCGGCCACCCCCGGCTACTCCCGGCCACTCCCAATCACTCCCGGCCACTTCCGGCCACTCCCGGCCGCTCCCGGCCACCCCCGGCTGCTCCCGGCCACCCCCGGCTACTCCCGGCCACTCCCAATCGCTCCCGGCCACTCCCGGTCGCTCCCGGCCACTCCCGGCCGCTCCCGGCCGCTCCCGGCCAATCCCGGCCGCTCCCGGCCGCTCCCGGACACCCCCGGCTGCTCCCGGCCACTCCCGGCACTCCCGGCCGCTTCCGGCTACTCCCGGATGCTTCCGGCTGCTCCCAGCCATTCCCAGCCAATCCCGGCCACCTCCGCTGCCCCTGGCCACCCCCGGCCACCCCCAGCTGCTCCCGGCCACCCCCCGGCTACTCCCGGCCACTCCCAGTCATTCCCGGCCGCTCCCGGCCGCTCCTGGCCACTCCCGGCCGCTCCTGGCCACTCCCGGCCGCTCCCGGCCGCTCCCGACCACTCCAGGCCACTCCAGGCCGCTCCCGGCAGCTCCCGGCCGCTCCCGGCCACCTCCGGCCACTCCCCGACGCTTCTCCTCACCATGCACAGAAAACACCAGACGTCGATGGCCTTCAGGTATCCCACAGGCGGCAGTTTGGACTGGGACGCGGCGAAGAGCGTCGTCAGCGTCAGCAGTGACGTAATCCCGAGGGCCAGGCGCCCTGGCACGGCGTCGACCTGGGAAATTGCCCCCACACACACATCCCGCATTAATACGTTATCAAAAAATTTTTACTTTTTTGTCTATCGATATTGTTCTAATTCTTTAATTATTATCTATATTCTTATATATTCTCTTTGCTTAAAGCTAATCTTACTTGATTTTATTTTATCTACTTTTATCTATCTAATCTTATTTATCTATATCTATACATTCACTTACATTTATCCATATATATATACATATATATATATATATATATATATATATATATATATATATATATACAGTATATATATATATATATATATATATATATATATATATGTGTGTGTGTGTGTGTGTGTGTGTGTGTGTGTGTGTGTGTGTGTGTGTGTGTGTGTGTGTGTGTGTGTGTGTATATATATATGTATATATATATATATATATATATATATATATATATATATATATATATATATATATATATATATATATCCATAAGAGTACAATTGTTTTCATTAACCGATGTATATTTTACGAAAAATAATGATTAATATAAAAAAGTGATAATTGACACTATGACCATTATTGTTTCCATTATGACCTCAGATGACTGTTCTATGATGATGTTTTAATTAATTTTCGATATTTGAATTTTCAATTAAACATGAAGAATTGCCATCACCCCCAAGTGTAATAGTTGTAGCAATGAAAGGTATAAAGTTACCAAAGTTGTTATTACGATAATTTTCATTATTAATATCATGATTACTACTGTCATTACGATTGCTTTACTGTGACGTAAAACTGATTAAGTTAGATTAAGTTGATTTATTCAACAAGCCTCCGGCTGCAATGGTCCGTGCTTTGCAGGGGCTTTGGCTTTCATCCTTTATTCAGTATCTACAAAATGAGAGACAATGAAAACCTTTCTCTCCTCTTTTTATCTTCTCGTCTTTAATCAATTAATAATAATTAAGAATAATTGATTGATAATCAATCAATTAATAATCATAATATTAAGAGAAACAATGAAATAATAATAAAGATAATAAATTATTTAATTAGTAATAACAAATGAGCGGGGAAAATCACTTTTACCGCTCTATTGAAAAATGTCGCAATTTTCTTTAATTAGAAAATGAGAGATTTTTCAAATGCTCTCTTTTACATATTAAAGTAATTTAAAAAATGGCCTGAGCATTCTACCTGGATGTGCCCAGTTTCCACGCGTGACTGGTGCCAGCCCCGATCCTCGAAAACTCTCGGCTGTTATCACGATAATAATTATCTCTATCAATATCATAAATGGATGCTAGCTGGTCGAGCGGCTTAGAGCGCCGCTATTTGTGGCGGAGGTCAAGGTGACGGCAGTTCGAGCCCTGCCACTAGCGAATTGAACCAAGGGCATGGTTAATCAAATTCCACGCTACAAAGTCCTCTGTAAGGGGCACCGTCCTAGCCTACTAAGAGGAGAGGGAGTTCGCAACATTAAACCGAATCATCATCAATATCGTAATTACCACCATTAGCAATGTTCTTCTGTAACTCCAAACTGAATGGCCTAGATCTTCTACGTAGATGTTGTTAGCAGCGATCTCTGGGGATCCACAGCTGTTATACTTTATTACGATAATAACTTTCACTATCAATATCACAATTACTACCATTACCATTACTCCTCTCCACTTAAAACATAATGGCCTAATCCTTCTAACCTGAGGGGCTCGGCTCCCAAATGTGACTGGCGCTAGCAGCGATCTCTGAGGATCTACGGCTGTTATACTTTATTACGAAAATAAATTTCACCTTCAGTATCACAATTACTACCATTACCATTACTCTTCTCCACTTAAAACATAATGGCCTAATCCTTCTAACCTGAGGGGCTCGGCTCCCAAACGTGACTGGCGCTAGCAGCGATCTCTGAGGATCTACGGCTGTTATACTTTATTACGAAAATAAATTTCACCTTCAGTATCATAATTACTATCATTACCATTACTCATCTGCGACTTGAAACTTAATGGCCTAATTCTTCTAACCTGAGGGTTTTGGCTCCAAAAAACGTGACTGGCGCCAGCAGCGATCTCTGAGAATCTATGGCTGTTATACTTCATTACGAAAATAAATGTCATTATCAATATCACAATTACTATCATTACCACCGCTCTTCTGCGACTTGAAACTTAATGGCCTAAGTCTTCTAACCTGAGGGTCTTGGCTCCAAAAAACGTGACTGGCGCCAGCAGCGATCTCTGAGAATCTATGGCTGTTATACTTTATTACGAAAATAAATTTCATTATCAATATCACAATTACTATCATTACCACCGCTCTTCTGCAATTTGAAACTTAATGGTCTAATTCTTCTAACCTGAGGGTCTTGGCTCCAAAAAACGTGACTGGCGCCAGACTCGATTCTCAGCGAACTCACCTGGAACCAGAAGGAGAGCCAGGAGAGAACGACGACGAGGCCGGAGGGGAGATAGGTCTGGGTCAAGACGAACATTATCTCCCTCCGCAGGAGAACCGTGAATCCCAAGCAGGAGAAACTCACTTGGCAGGTTCGGGAGAAAAAGTGGAGACAATCATTCAATACTGTAGGAATCTTTGAGATGTTTTGATATTGGCAGATGTTGCCAAATCTATCGAAAAAAAAACATCAAGTGGGGACAGAGCCTTTATTGGTACGACGTTTTGCTTATTAATTTTGTTTTGTTTTTCAAGTAGTTGAAAAAAGTTGTAACGGGCACAACGTACTAATAAAGGCTTTGTTCTCAAATGGTGTATATTTTGGTAATCTTCGAGATGAAGAACATTGAAATCACAAAGAAATTGTGATTGGGAAAGCCAAGACGCTCAACAATATTCGTCTTCTCGAGTCTGCCTGACGAAGTGAGAAGAAAAGTAAGAAAACAACTAAAAGGACGAAGAAAAAAAAACAAGAAAATATTTTCATAAGGACTGAAGTGCAAGTGAACTACATTCAATAACAAAAAAAAAATCTGCAACTTCGTCACAAACCAACGCCGTGACTGACATCTCGTCATTGCATCCTCAGACAAGACTCCAGGATTTATGGACATTTGGAAATTTCTTTCATTCATAGTGATTTAGGGCCAATTACTCATAACTTCCACTTTTCCCCTGCAATGACGCATTGCCGGTCATCTAATTTCATCATCGTTATCGAAGAGGCGAACATAGTTTCTTTTCCTTTGCGTTCGGCGATTTGCACGGGATGACTGCTAATGCTCATTAGTGTCCTTCGATCCAACGCCATTCATTCATTCATTCATTCATTCATTCATTCATTCATTCATTCATTCATTCAATCAATCAATCAATCAATCAATCATTCAATCATTCAATCATTAATTCATTCATTCATTCATTCATTCATTCATTCATTC
>NC_134784.1:28387705-28392705 GCF_046742065.1 Oratosquilla oratoria
TCTCTCTGGCGCCAGGCGATAGCATTCATCTCCCTGGTGCCAGGCGATATCACTTATCTCCCTGGCGCCAGGCGATTTCACTTATCTCCCTGGCGCCAGGCAATATCATTCATCTCCCTGGCGCCAGGTGATTTCATTTATCTCCCTGGCGCCAGGCGATTTCACTTATCTCCCTGGCGCCAGGTAATTTTATTTATCTCCCTGGCGCCAGGCGATATCATTTACCTCCCTGGCGCCAAGTGATTTCAATTATCTCCCTGGCGCCAGGCGATATCATTTATCTCCCTGGCGCCAAGCGATTTCAATTATCTCCCTGGCGCCAGGCGATTTCACTTATCTCTCTGGCTCCAGGCGATAGCATTCATCTCCCTGGTGTCAGGCGATATCACTTATCTCCCTGGCGCCAGGCGATTTCACTTATCTCCCTGGCGCCAGGCAATATCATTCATCTCCCTGGCGCCAGGTGATTTTATTTATCTCCCTGGCGCCAGGCGATTTCACTTATCTCCCTGTTGCCAGGCGATATCATTCATTTCCCTGGCGCCATGCGATATCACTCACCTCCCTGGCGCCAGGCGATATTATTCATCTCCCTGGCGCCAGGCAATATCATTCATCTCCCAGGCGCCAAGCGATATCATTCATCTCCGTGGGGCCAACCCCTCCCCTTGTCCCGCCCTGACCCGAAACGAGGTCATACTCACATGATTCGAGGTCAAGAAAGCACTCCTGGAGGTCGAGAGGATAGTAGGTCAGGTCAAAGCCGCAAATGAGGCGAACCGTCAACCTGTGGAGGTCGGAACAAGAACAGGAATGTTCCGGTCAGGCGATTGAGGTGAAGTCACGGGGAGGAGGTGGGAGGGGACTGGGGGTGGAAGGGGGAGATGGAGGAGGAGGTGGAGGAGGGGGGAAAGGGGAGGAGGAGGGGTGGAAAGGGCAGAGGGGAGGAGGAGGAGGGGATAGAGGAGCGGGAAAGGAAAGGGGTACGGGTGGAGGGGGGAAGAGAGGAGGGGAAGAGGGGGGAGGAGGGGGATGTGGGGAGGAGGGGAGGGAAGGAGAGGGAGGCTAAGAGTGGGAGGTGGGGAGGAGGAGGAGGTGCGGGAGATAGGGGAGATGGAGGAGGAGGGCGAGGTAAGGAGGAGGAAGAGGAAGAGGAGGAGGAGGGCAAGGAGATAGAGAAGGAGAAGAAGGAAGAGGAGGAGGAGGAGATGGATGAGTAGGAGAAGGAAGAGGATGAGTAGGTGGAAAAGAAAGAGGTGTAGGAGGAGGAGGAGGAGGAGGAAGAGGAGGAGGATTTGGAGGAGGAGGAGGAAAAGGAAGAGGAAGAGGAGGAGAAGGAAGAGGAGAAGAAGAAAGAGGAGGTGGAGGAGGAGGAGGAGTAAAAGGAACAGGAGGAGTAGGAGGAGGAGGAGGAGGAGGAGTAGGAGGAGGAGGAGGAGGAGGAGGAGGAGGAGGAGGAGGAAAAGGAACAGGAGGAGGAAGAGGGATAGGAGGAAAAGGAAGAGGAGTAGGAGGAAAAGGAACAGAAGGAGAAGGAGGAAAAGGAAGAGGAGGAGCAGGAGGAGGAGGAGGAAGAGGAGTAGGAGGAGGAGGAGGAAAAGGAAAAGGAGGAGTAGCAGGAGGAGGAGGAGGAAAAGGAAGAGGAGGAGGGAGAGGAGAAGGAGAAGGAGGAGGAGGAGGAGGAGATGGAGGAGGAGTAGGAGGAGGAGGAGGAGGAGGAGGAGGAGGAGGAGGAGGAGGAGGAGCCAAATCTCAGTCCATCTATACATTCATATTGGCTCGTTAGTCAACAGCATTCCTCCTCCTCCTCCTCCTCCTCCTCCTCCTCCTACTCCTCATCCTCATCCTCATCCTCCTCCTCCTCTTCCTCTTCCTCCTCCTCCTCGGACAATTTGATTCCACAAAGGCAATCAAGTTTTTCTTCACAAAAGCAATCAATCTACTTTCAACTTCACTGTCTTTATAGCCACTATCCTCATCGATCATCATTTATCATCAGTAACATTATCATTATCATCATCATCATCATCATCATCATCATCATCATCATCATCATCATCATCATCAACAACAACAACAACAACAACAACTACCATTATTAGTGTATATATGTACTATTAGTAACATGTTACTACTCTTACTTCAAAAAATATCATCATTTATGATGATGATGATGATGATCATGATCATGATCATCATCATCATCATCATCATCATCATCATCATCATCATCATCATCATCATCATCATCATCATCATCATCGTCACAATCATCACCCCTCGTCGTCGTCGTCATCATCATCATCATATCCTTATCCTTATCATCATAATCATCATCACCATAGTATCATCATCATCATATCACCATCATATCCTCATCATCATCATCATCATCATCATCATCATCATCATCATCATCATCATCGTCACTATCATCATCATCATCATCATCATCATCATCATCATCATCATCATCATCATCATCATCATCATCATCATCATCATCAACATCTTCTTCGTCGGCGTCAGCAACATCGTCGTCATCATCATCATCATCACTATCATCATCATCGTCTTCGTGGTCGTCATCGACATCATCATCATCGTCTTCGTCGTCGTCATCGTCATCATCATCATCATCATCATCACCATCATCATCATCATCATCATCATCATCACCATCATCATCATCACCACCATCATCATTTATTATTGTGAACATATGATACTACGGATACCCCAACCTCACGCAGCCGGCAACGGTCTTCGGAATCACCCAAAGACCCCCCTGGGAAGATTCGTTCGAATGCAATAGGAAGGCTTGTTTCACACGCATCGACTTTACGCCGTGCGCCGTCCACGACACGACGTCGTGCTCTCAAATAACCAAGAGTATCTATGGATTCTTTCACGCGTGGTCGTGACGCGTGAAAGCGTCCATAGACTTCCATGGTTATGTGATACCACGACGTCGTGTCGTGGACGGCGCACGGCGAAAAGTCGATACGTGTGAAACAAGCCAATAGGAGGAACTCACTTCTGTGAGTACCGGATAATCCGGTTCCGGTGGAAGGTGAAGCTTCTAGCGGGTACGGGCTCCTTGTGGGTATGCACGGACTTGTCGTTACGGAAGTAGATCTGAGGGAGGAAAAGCCAGTCAGTCGTCGGCTATCCGGGCACGAGGGGCAAAGGTGGTTGGTCCTCGTGCTGGGGTCATAGCCATGTCTACTCAGGATTTTTTTTTTTTTTTTTTTTTTTTTTTTTGTCACGTTCTGCAGGACGTTGTAGCGTGGATGTTAAAGAGTTATGCTCTTGGTCCAGCTCGCTAGCGGCAGGGTACGAGCTGCCGTCACCTCGACCTCCGCCACAAGTAGCGACGCTCTAAACCGCTCGGCCAGCGAGGCGTTCCAAATTTGCTCAATAAATAAATCCGACATTGACCAGAATAAAATATGCAGACAACGACGCTGACAAAAAAAAATGAATATTGATTAAAGAAATTAAATAAGTTAAAAATATATAGATTCAGGATAAAGTGGTATCAATATAAATCAAAACAAATATGAATTAATAAAAATAGAAATTTAAACAAAATAAGATGATGGGACCCATTGTAATATGTCATACAAATTAAACTTTTCGCAGCAAAACTGGAAAGTAATATTGGGTTATATTTTTTTTAGTCAAACATCTTTAACTAACGTACATACATACATACATATACCAAGGCTTTTTTCCCCTTACCAGGGAGGTAGCCAAAAAGGACAAGGCATCAAATCATTCCCACCCATTCCATCCCCGAAAACACTCCACACCCCTCCACCCTCCCTCCCGTCTTAGCACCTCCTAACGTGAACGACAGTAAAACTTCATCAGGTTCACGGTTGACGTAAATCCGATTCTGGCCCAAAACACATTGAAAAAAAAACGAACAAAAACACAAACAAAACTACCAAATACGAATAAACAAATATAAAGAAATAAAATACTAAACCCAAAATGAAAAATAAATCAAAGAAACGAGAGAATATGTCAATACATTACAACTTCCTGACGCCATCTTGTCACGGAGTTTTGTCATTATATATATTGACAAAACAGACCAATGTCTTAAAGGAAGTTGCTCCAGCGCTACAGTACCGTGTCAGAGCACACGAATTAGCCTAAGCAAAACTGAGATACAGGCGACACAAGCGACGCAGGCAACACAGGCGAGGTAGGTGACACAGGCGACGCAGGCGACACAGGCGACGCAGGCGACACAGGTGACACAGACGACACAGGTGACACAGGCGACACAAGTGACGCAGGCAACACAGGCGACACATGTGACACAAGCGACGCAGGCAACACAGGCGACACAGGTGACACAGGTGACACGGGCGACACAAGTGACGCAGGCAACACAGGCGACACAGGTGACACAGGTGACACGGGCGACACAAGTGACACAGGCAACACAAGCGACACAGGCAATACAGGCGACGCAGGTGGCCCAGCACAGAACAAAGGCAAAGTTCCTGTTGCTGAAATTATGTATAGTTTGAGCTTCTCACTTGAAATGCTGAGGTAGTATGTGAGAGAAAAATTCAAACTATACGTCAATTCAGCAGCAGGAAGTCTGCCTCTCCTCTGTGCTGCGTCGCCTGTGATGCCTGTGTCGCCTGCGTCGCCTGTGTTGCCTGCGTCGCCTGTGTTGCCTGCGTCGCCTGTGTCTCCTGCGTCGCCTATGTTGCCTGCGTCGCCTGTGTCGCCTATGTTGCCTGTGTCGCCTATGTTGCCTGCGTCGCCTGTGTCTCCTGCGTCGCCTGTGTCTCCTGCGTCGCCTGTGTCTCCTGCGTCGCCTGTGTCTCCTGCGTCGCCTGTGTCTCCTGCGTCGCCTGTGTCGCCTGTGTCGCCTGCGTCTCAGTTTGCGCTTAAGCTTACTCTGTTACTCACGGGCGGAATCCAAATCTCCTCGATCTGCTTGTCGTCGAGGAAGACCTTGTCTACGTCGATCT
>NC_134784.1:28397705-28402705 GCF_046742065.1 Oratosquilla oratoria
AGTGAGTCAGGGATTGGAGATGGTTAAAGAAAATGGAGAAAAGTGGGAGGTGAGCCAGCTGTTGTTTGCGGACGACACTGCGCTTGTGGCAGGGTCAGAGGAGGGATTGAGGAAGCTGGTGGCAAAGTTTGGGAGAGTATGTGATAGAAGAAAGCTAAAGATAAATGTGGGTAAAAGTAAGGTGATGAGATGTACAAGGGGTGAAAGTGGCAGTAGACTGGAAGTGAACATTAAGGGAGAGCGACTGGAGGAAGTGGATAGTTTTAGATACTTGGGTGCAAGTGTAGCAGGAAAAGGTGGAGTGAAGGTGGAGGTAGAATGTAGATTGAGAGAAGCGAGTAAATGCCTTGGTGGTTTAAAGAGTGTAATGAGGAATAGACATTTGGGAATGGATGCGAAGAGGAGATTGTAAGGAGTGATTGTGCCAACAGCACTGTATGGGGCAGAAACGTGGAACATAAGAGAAGAAGAGAGAAGGAGTTTGAATGTGTTTGAGATGAGGTGTCTGAGAAGTATGGTGGGGGTTACTAGGCTGGATAGAGTGAGAAATGAGGAGGTGAGGAGGAGAACAGGGGTGAAAAAGGATTTGGGAGATAGGGTTGATGAAAGAATATTAGGATGGTTTGGACACATGGAAAGAATGAGTGAAGAAAGACTAGTAAAAGAGGTATGGAAGGCAGATGTGGAGGGAGTGAACATGAGGGGACGTCCTAGGATGAGGTGGATGGATGGGGTGAAGGGGGCTTTGGGGAAGAGGGGAATGTCTGTTGAAGAAGGAAGGGAGAGGACGGAAGACAGAGGTGAGTGGAGAATGGTTGTATATGGATGATGTTGTGACTGCATGAGGAGTATGTGTGAGTAAATTTTGACGCAGCCCGAAGGGATTTCTCCCCGTCCTCGCCTTATATGCAAAGGGGGACGGAGAGGGGGGGTCGCCGATTAAATGAAGCGGCCTTGCTGTGGATGTACTGTGTCTTGCGACACTGCTTCTGACCCAGGGCGGTGGGCAGGGTGCAGGGATGACCCGTCATCCAGGAGGTGCTCAGATGAGAGGAAGGGTGGGAGGGGTGTGGAGTGTATTTAGGGATGAAATGGGTGGGAGTGTTTTTATGCCTTTCCCTTTTTGGCTACCTCCCTTGGAAGGGGGAAAAAGCCTTGGTATAGGTATATGTATGTATGTATATTTATTTATTCACATATCTATTTATTTATTTATATATTTGTATTAGGTACAACGTATGAGGTAAAGGTACAATGTAGCTGAAAAAGAAGATGAAAACAATAACAATAATATCTACTAATTACCTTTACCCTATGTCAGGGGTGTGCAACCTTTTTTCCCAAAGGGCCACTAGTCACTACCCTGTTGGTATGGAGGGCCACATAACCTTACTATTTCATGTTATTTACTACGATCGAAGACATATTATGTGAGATTATACTGATAAAGATAGATAAGAAGTTTGTTACTGATTTTATCTAAATTTATTGGGATCACAAAAATAAGAATTATCCGAAACAAATGTATTTTCCTTACTATAAATGAGCAACCCGAAGGGATTTCTCCCCGTCTTCTCCTTTTATGCATGGGGGGACGGAGAGGGGGGATCGCCGATTTAATGAAGCGGCCTTGCTGTGGATGTGCTGTGTCTTGCGACACTGCTTCTGACCCAGGGCAGTGGACAAGGTGCAGGGATGACCCGTCATCCAGGAGGTGCTAAGATAAGAGGGAGGGCGGAGGGGTGTGGAGTGTATTCAGGGATGGAATGGGTGGGAATGATTTTATGCCTTTTCCTTTTTGGCTATCCCCCTTGTAAGGGGGAAAAAGCCTTGGTATATGTATGATAAATGAGCAAATGAAAGGCTACCGTACCTTATTATTATAATGTACAAACATAAATAATTACTATTGGTTAACTGGAATCATTATCATAAAAATGATCAAACACAGATATTTTCCTGACCATTAATTAGCAAATGAAAGGCTACCCTCTCTCTGAGGGCCGTATTATAGCTTATTTATTTTTAGGAGAAAGGGCCGCAATGAAAGCCTTTGAGCGCCGCATGCGGCCCTTGGGCCGCAGGTTGCACAGGGCTGCCCTATGTGCTCCGATTGCCAAGACAAAAGTAACCGATATTGGGAACAGATCCAGGTGACCTGTCATGTGAAGAGAGGATGAAACAAACCCACCACAGCAGCCAATAACGGCATTATTTCTAAACAGCGACGATCTCTGTAGACCAAGATTAAAAAAAAAAAAAATCCCACGTGGCAATTTTTTTCTTTTTATTCAATCTGCCGTCAGGCGATTTCATTCACCTTCTAGCACCCTTTCTGAATAAGCTGAGGCTACGGCACTATCACACTGAGTTATTACACTGGGTTATCATACTGGGCTTCACCTTTTCGACCGTTGAGAGTTCGAGTAAAAAACGACTTCGGTTACAATACCTGAATTTTTAAATTTCCCAAAATCAAATTACCTTCCCATCATATACAGCAAATCGAAATGATGAGCTAAGATATTGTAAATCTATACGAATGTTAGACACACTATTGAAATGTTCTTGGAGAAATCTAGATTTCTGTAAGCGAAATAATATTCTAGTTATTCGAACGAAAGTTGGAGGTAAGATGTTGAAGGAAAAATAGCACAGTGTGATAAGCCCTCTACGTAGAGCCTCGACAACTTATTAACAAGTTTTCATTTTCGCGACTCGTTTTTTTCGCTCTTAAACTTTACGCAATGTTTACCAACAAGAAATTTACCGCGAATTTTTTCCACTCCATCAAAAACCATGCGAGCGAAGTAATGGTATTAGAGTCAATTTTTCCTTTTCTCCCAAGCGCTCGACTCCTGTAACTACCTTGGATACCCAACCACTTAGGGCAAAGGTGACGATGCCCTCGGGCACAGCTACGCGTCTCTGGTCACGTGACCAAAGACCCTTTCGCGTATTCTCGAGTATTCTCGAGAATTCACATCGACTCTTAATTGTCTATTTTGATTGGTATTCGGCGATTTTATTCTTACTTCAGCGACGCCCACCCCAGCCCTCTACCCATTTCCCGTGGCGAATGGGTTATAAGTGATCAGGTTTAAGAAGCTGTTTTAACCTTCGTTTTATACCACAGTCTCTCTGGTCCACCAGTGTGGTGGATTAGAGTGTCATCGCCTCTCTACCATTGAAGTGGACTGGAGTGGAGTAATACTGTCTCTCCACCAGTGGAGTGGATTAGAGTCCCACAGTCTCTCCACTAGTCAAGTGGAGTAGAGTGGAATGTCACCATCTCATCACCAGACAAGTGGAGTAGAGTGGAGTGCCACCATCTCCCCACCAGTCAAGTGGAGTAGAGTGGAGTGCCACTGTCTCTTCACCAGTGGATTGAAGTGGAGATGAGTTTCCCCTAATTGGGGGGTGGGGAGTGCGGGAAGGAATGATGAAATTCGTAACAGATGTGATTTCCTTATTGTATGTCATGAACAAACGCATAGTTCAACAGAAGTTCGTATTTCCCCTTGAAATCCCCTCGGATTATTCTCACGGTTTCCGCGGATTAACTTTCATTTCATACATGCACATATGAGGCTGTTAAAGATCTCCCATTTTTGAGAACGCGAGGTCGGGTTGCGTGGTAGTAGGGGTTGCGGTGCTCAAAAGGTTGATTAAAGTGGGGGGGGAGGGGGAGGGGGAGGGGGGGACAACGCGTAGTGCCAACTTACCTGCCACTTCCACGAGGCACATCAGAAACGCTTCCCGCCTGGACCCACAGAAGGAGCGAAAGGTGCAGACACGTCACCAACATCGAGATATCGCCGCTGGTTCTCGAACCGCCTTCGGCTAAGTTCGACAGTCGAGATCAATAACGAAGGAGGAGATAAGCACCGGGCAAGGCACTGAGGGGCTTAAGGGTTCTCCTGGTAAAGGAACAAGACCCTTAGCTTGTTCTCGAGCTGCCACGAAGTCGAGCTTTGTGACCGAAGGCGAAGAGTCTCCACTTCTGAAGAGTCTGTTCTTCGTTCCTTTCTTCTCGGTGGGGCTCTCCTCGAGTACATCATTTCCCTATTTTATTTTATTTTTATTTCTTGTACCGCTCTGTGGAACGTGCAGATAATCCGGGAGATAATAAGAGATAACACGCTAAGGCTATACGCAAAGGCCTTCAGAGGAGAACTGGCAAACACTTCCAATGGGTCCTTTAGCACGAAGTCGGGTGTAGATCCAGCGACTTCCGACAGATGTCTTCACCTCGATGTTATCCAAGACGCAAAGACTCCTTCGCCTCCAATCACGACTCCGGCTCTCTTGGGACTCGGTCCTGACGTGCTGGAAGGAAGATGAGTAGATCTTGAGGAATAGGCAAACAGGAGGAAGGCGGGGGGGGGGGGAGTCACCTACTGTACTTCAAGAGATGGATCTACTCTATGGAACGTATCGATACCCTAACGGAGTGTTGGGGGATGAGGTTTGTTTGTGTGTGTATGAACAGAATACGGGTTAGGGGAAGGGTGTGTGTTGGGGGAGGGTATTCCTTAGGAAGAAAAATATCGACATCCTGAAAAACATAATTACATATTTGAGCTTCAGGTCGCTACAAAAAGGTGAGATAGGTAGGCGTAGGTAGGTGTGTGTGTGTGTGTGTGTGTGTGTGTGTGTGTGTGTGTGTGTGTGTGTGTGTGTGTGTGTGTGTGTGTGTGTGTGTGTGTGTGTGTCTGTCTGTCTGGTCTGTGTGTGTCTGTGTGTTTGAGTCCAAGATCCTGACGACAGACGAAAACCAGAATGAAACGTAAAAGGACCGAGTTCGAGTCTTGAAACTGAATGACCCACGAAGCAAGATCACGTGGCGGGGACCAGAATCACATATAAAATGTTCTCCAGCAGAGGTTCTTAAGCTGTGACTATTTCTTAAACAATCTAAGTATACTTAAAAAGATAAATGAAATAATGGAACACACTGCCAGGGCATCTTTGGAAAATATAAACTTGTTACATTGAAG
>NC_134784.1:28407705-28415205 GCF_046742065.1 Oratosquilla oratoria
GTAATGGTATCAACAGAGGTAATGGTATCAACAAAGGTAATGGTACTAGAGTTAATTATCAACAGAGGTAATGGTATTAGAGTTAATGATTTCAACAGAGGTGATGGTAACAAATGAGGTAATGGTAACAACAGAGTTAATGATGATGATGACAGCCTGACGATCCAGTTTTGGTTTGAAACGGGTCGACATAGGCCTACCAAGTACATGATAGAACAGGCTGACACCAAAGACAGGTCAACACAGGTCGATACAAGTCAGCATAGGTCAACATAGGTCAGCACAGTTCAACACAGCTTGACACAGGTCAACATAGGTCAACATAGGTCAGCACAGGTCAACATTTGTCAGAAATGTCAACATAGGTCAACACAGTTCAACACAGCTTGACACAGGTCAATCAGGAAGACGGTAAGAAAGTGAAAAGAAGAGACATGAGCAAGATCCTGCATGAGGACATGTTATTCCTTCGTGTTGGTCAACGCATTTAGTCGTTCTCCATCTCCCCACGTGTACGTGTTCAAATGGGCCAAGGGCTTTAACAAGGGTGACGCAGGCAAGGTCATCATATTAAGACAACAGGGCAGGACCCGTAGTGATGGATCTAAATTTGACAAGTTTAAGTTTAAGAAGGAAATAGGAAAGACGTGGTTTACTAACAGATTGGTTAACGAATGGAATAAACTTAGTAACCAATTAGTGAACGCTGAAACAACTGGTTGTTATGAAAGAAGATAAGATAACCTTATGAACAGAGATAGCAGGTGGTAAGGGACATGGAACTGCCAGGAGTAGGCCTTATGGTCTCTTGCGCTCTCCTCCATGTTCTTGTGTATCAAGAACATTTACTTGTGGATTTTTTATTGTATTAATGCGTTTTTTTTTTGTTTTTTTTTTGTTTCATTAATATGTGCTTGAGGCATGGTCGTGCTTATGCAAATGTCATCTTCATAGTTTGTGTTTTTGTGTTTTGCTGAAACTCTTTAGTAACATACTTATTGTTTCATGTGAACTTCCATTTCATTTGATAATCTTTTCTTTTCTTTTCGTTTTTTTCCTTCATTTTTTTCTACTTTTTTGTCTTCTTTTTCTCTTTTTTTTCTTCTTTTTTCCTTCTTCTTTTCCTTCATCTCCTTCCTCCTCTTATTCTTCTTCTTTTCCTTTTTTCTTTTCTTTCTTCGTCTTTTTCTTCTTCTTCTTCTTCTTCTTCTTCTTCTTCTTCTTCTTCTTCTTCTTCTTCTTCTTCTTCTTCTTCTTCTTCATCTTCTTCATCTTCTTCTTATTCTTCTTCTTCTTTCTTCTTTTTTCTTCTTTTTCTTTTTCTTCTTCTTTTTTTCTTTTTTCCTTTTTTTTCTTCTTATCTTCCTCTTTTTCCTCCTCTCCTTCTTTTTCTTCTTTTTCTTCTTCTTTTCCTTCTTCTTTTGTTTCTTCTTTTTCTTCTTCTTTTGGTGTGAGAAGTGTAGCTAACAAAACAAACATCCGTGAAAACGAAGCCTTTATCAGTACAACGTTTCGATTATCACCGCTCTATCAAAGTACGTGAGAAAATTAACAACAAGCGAAACACCACACTAATCAAAGCAACGTTCCCCACACGATGTTTCTATCGACAGTTGCCAATGGCATTCAACTGAGACCTTGAGCAGTTATATACACAGATCCAGTACAAAACCGTATATCCGGTCTGGGGGGCGGCGTTCCCTCCACCATCTCCCCCCCCACACACACACACCGTCAACTTACGAGCCCGGTAGTTAGCGGCTGTTTCATAGCGTGACAGCTGTCTATACGGACTTCGATGCCAGCGCCAACCAATTAGATGCCTGACGTTTCTATACAAAGAATTTACGTAACCATTGCCCAGTAACGGGTGCCAGTCGGCTTCTGACACCCCATGAACCTCCCCCACGACCCCCCTAACTCCCCTGACCCCCCTAACCCCCCTAACACCCCCGACCCCCTATTTTTCTAATCGTTCCATGCCACTGGCCACAACCATGGCGAAACTTTCATCCCTTTCTGCTTGATTGAATCCCAATTTCAGAGTTACTTTTTTTTTCTCGTTTCAGTTTAGTGGCTATCGCCTTGTATGAGACGTGAATAAATCGTGAACTATTTGTTTCTCTTTTGTTTATTTAGTTTAATTTATATTTGTATGTATATATATATATATATATATATATATATATATATATATATGTATATATATATATATAAAAGATTGAAGGTGAAAGAAGTAGTCAATATATATATACGCCCATACTTTCAGGGTCTATTTCCAAGTACACTCATGTTAGCCTCTTCCTGAATCTCCACTTCCAATTTCCCGTAAAAAAATGAATAAATAAACAAATAAAATAAATAAATAAAATAAAAGAAACTGCCTTTTTTTTTTTTTTTTTTTTTTTTTTTTTTTGTAATACCATGAGGGGCCCGTAAAGAATTAAAAAAGGGGAGACCGGTGGTGGTTAGGGTTATTGCATTAGTTTTTGTGAGCTTGCCCGAAATTGTTTACATAAACACAATACAAAGGTGGAGGGAGCTGGCAACTGGAATTTTTGAGTAACCTCTCACGAAGAGGTCAGCTAGGTCAGGTTAAGTTAGGTCAGGTCAGGCTAGGATAGGTTAGGTTAGATTAGGCTAGATAAAGCTAGATTAGGCTAGATAAGGCAAGGTTAGGCAAGGTTATCTGAGCGATAGCCCAGTGGATAACGTGTCGAACTCGTGACCAGCTGGTCCTCAGTTCGTTTCCCGGGACCCGCTGTGGACTTTATCATGTTGATTCCCAAAAGCCCCGACCAGACGGGGAGGCGACCTAACATTGGCTTAAAATGACCAGCGGCATGCCGCAATTGACTGGACTTGCCCTGCCAGGGGTTTTTCACTTCCCACTTCGTGATAGTGGGATGGTGAGTTAGTAGTTTCAGTAGGCTAGGTTAGGCTAGATTAAACTGGACTAGATTAGGTTAGATTTGGCAAAGTTAGACTAGATTAGGTTAGATTAGGCTAGATTAGACTTGTTAGGCTAGGTGAGGCTAGGTTATGTTAGACTAGGTTAGGCTAGGTGAGGTTAGGTTATGACTAGTTTAGACTAGATTAGGCAAGACTAGACTAGGTTAGGCTAGGTGAAGTTAGGTTAGGTTAGGCTAAGTTAGATTAGATTAGACTAGGTCAGGCTAGATTAGACTAGATTAGACTAGGTTAGGCTAGGTTAGGTTAGACTAGGTTAGGCTAGATTAAACTAGGTAAACTCAGGTTAATATTTGCTCAAGGATATGCGTGTGCTACATTTTATCCTAGTTATCGTGAAGCGATTTGTTAAACCCCCTCCCCCCCACCAATCAACTTCCTTCCATCCAGTGTGCCACTTAGCCCCCTTTCACACTAGGCAACTAGTGACCGTGACTAGTGGCGGTCACTAGTTGCCTAGTGTGAAAGTCTCGGGCAACTGCAAGCAACCAGTGACTGTCACCGAGTTCAGGAATCCTTTCTCATTAGTCGAAAGAATGGCATCAATGGAGGAGGCGCTTCTGTTGGCGTTGCTGGTCAAGAAAAAGAGACGGTCAGTGACGGCAAGTGCCAGTGACGGTCACTTGTTACCGGAGCGGGCAACAGCCATAGCCTGTTGTGCAACCGGGCAACCGCAGTGACGTAGTGTGAAAGGTTCAATTTAAGATAATGGTAGGCAACTAGTGACCGTCACTAGTGACTGTCACTAGTTGACTAGTGTGAAAGGGCCCTTAAGCGCGTATTTAAACAGCAATGTTTCGGCACCAAGTTCCCGTTTTCTCGACCGCGGTTCGCAGGAGCAAAGCGGGTAAAAAGTTGCCGAGAAAACGGGAAGTTGATGCCGAAACATTGTTCGCGTGAACCGCGCTTTACCCTTGAACTGGGACCACGTCCGTAAGACGGTTTTATTCATTCCCGCGGTTACGAAGCGGTCACGCGGTTACAAACAGGTGACGAGTTTTAAGAAGAAAACAGACAGGAACTGGTTTACCAATAGTGTGTGTTAACCAGCGGAATAGACTTAACAACCAATTAGTGAGCTCTGAAACAATTGGTTACTTTAAGAGAAGATCAAATGACTTTCACAACAGCAATGCCAGGTGGTTATGAACATGGAACTACTTTGTGTAGGCCTTATGGTCTCTCGTAGTCGCCCCCATTTTCTTGATTTTTTAAGTTCCTATGACGAACGATGGGTTCGGTACTTCGAGTCCCGGCCATGAAAAACTCGTAAATATGCTACGCGACAACAAATCTCCTCAATTATTCAAAACACAAGTTATTGGACTTCAAACAGGAACCGGTCGATGGTGCCTGCAGTGTGCCATCCCCCCTCCACCTCCTCCAGCGTGCCATCCCTCTCCTCCCCCTCACCCAGCGTGCCATCACCCCCTTCCACCTCCTCCAGCGTGCCATCCCTCCCCTCCCCCTCTCTCAATCGTGCCATCCCTCCCCTCCCACTCTCTCAATCGTGCCATCACTCCCCTCCCATTCTTCCAGCGTGCCATCCCTCCCCTCCCACTCCTCCAGTGTGCCATCCCTCCCCTCCCCCTCACCCAGCGTGCCATCACCCCCTCCCCCTCACCCAGCGTGCCATCCCTCCCCTCCCCCTCACCCAGCGTGCCATCACCCCCTCCTACTCCTCCAGCGTGCCATCCCTCCCCTCCCCCTCACCCAGCGTGCCATCACCCCCTCCTACTCCTCCAGCGTGCCATCCCTCCCCTCCCCCTCCTCCAGCGTGCCATACTTCCCCTCCCTCTCCCCAGCGTGCCATCCCTCCCTTCCCCTTCCTCCAGCGTGCCACCCCTCCTCTCCCCCTCCCCCAGCGTGCCATTCCTTCCCTACCTCTCCCCAGCGTGCCATCCCTCTCCTCCCACTCCTCCTGTGTGCCATCCCTCCCCTCCCCCTCCCTCGATCGTGCCATCCCTCCCCCTCCCTCAATCGTGCCATCCCTCCCCTCCCCTCCCTCAATCGTGCCATCCCTCCCCTCCTTCTCCTCCAGCGTGCCACCCCTCCCCTCCTTCTCCTCCAGCGTGCCACCCCTCCCCTCCTACTCCTCCAGCGTGCCATCCCTCCCCTCCCACTCCTCCAGCGTGCCATCCCTCCCCTCCCATTCCTCCAGCATGCCATCATTCCCTCCACCTCCCTCAGCGTGCCACCCCCTCCCCTCCCCCTCTCTCACCGTGCTCCTTCCCTCCTACTCCCCAAACGTGCCTCCCCTCCCCAAGCGTGCCATCCCTCCCATCCTCCTCCCCAGCGTGCCTTCCACTCCTTCCACCTCCCCCAGAGTGCCATCCCTCCCCTCTCCTTACCCAGCGTGCCATTCACTCCTTTTCCATCCCCCAGAGTGCCACCCTTTCCTCTCTCTCTCTCCCAGCGTGCCACACCTACTCTCCCACTCCTTTCCCCTCCCCCAGCGAGCCATCCCTCCCCCAACGAGCCATCCCTCCCTTCCCCAGCGTGCCATCCCTCACCTCTCCCTCACCCAGCCAGTGTGCCATCCCTCCCATTCCCCAGCGTGCCATCCACTCCCTCCTCCCCCAGAGTGCTATCCATCCCTTCCCCCTCCCCCAGCGTGCCACTCCTCCCCTCTCTAGCTTACCACCCACTCCTTCCCCTCCCCCAGCGTGCCAAAACTTCTCCCCAGTGTGCCATCCCTCCCCTACCCCTCCACAGCGTGCCACCCATCCCTTTCCCTCTCCCTCGGTGTGCCAACCCTCCCCTCCCTCTCCCCCAGCGTGCCATCCATCTCTTCCCCCTCCCTTAGCGTTACATTACTCTCCCTTCCTAGCTTACCACCCCTTCTCCAGCGTGCCATCCCCCCTCCCTCTCCCCCAGCATGCCATCCCTCCCCTCCATCTCCCCCAGCGTGCCATCCCTTCCCTCCCCCAGAATGCCACCCCTCCCTTCCCTCTCCCCTAGCGTGCCACCCCTCCCCTTCCGCAGCGTGCCACCCTCCCTTCCCCCAGCGTGCCACCCTCCCCCTCCCATTCCCCAACTTGCCATCCAGCCCCTCTCCCTCCCCAGCGTACCATCCACTCCTTCCCCTCTCAGCGTGCCATTAATCCACTCTCCCTCCCCCGGCGTGCCATCCATTCTTTCCCCCCTACCGCGTGGCAACCCTCCCTTCCCCCTCCTTATCGTGCCTACCCGACTCCCCACTCACGATCCCACAGCGTGCCTACCCGACTCCCACTCACGATCCCACAACGTGCCTTTCTCTCTCTCACTCCCGATCCCCCCAGCGTGCCACTCCTCCCTTTGCCCCACTTTCCACACTCACGATCCCACAGCGTGCCACGTCAACCCTCCCACTCCGCTGGTCTGCCGCTAGCCAGAATAAAATAAAAATGAGATTAACATCGTTCGATTTTATTCACAGGGATTAGTCACCCTGGCATCGAGATTAAAAGTGAATTAGGTTAACCTGTACTTGACGGTCCTCGACTACACTTTTTTTTTTTGTCAGGTAATTTCTTTCAGCTTAAGAGGGCTCCAACTGTGACAATTTCTGACTATTTCTTTTTTATCTCAACAATTTGGATCTGTAAATGGATGGGGGAACTGTCCCTCTTACCCTCCCCTAAAAAAAAAAAAAAAAAAAAAAAAAAATCCAGGTTATGTTTGAAATTTTGCCAGTTGTCACGTATAATGTCGTTAGGTTTTTAAGTGATGGCATATCAGTGTATGACCAATGAAAGTCAAAATGTAACTCATATTGATAGTGTAAATATATGCATATACGGCCAATCTGAAGTGTGAATGTTGATATATCCTTTTACCATTAACCATATTTGTGTAATATATTCAATTTTGCTCCCTTTATCTGAAGTGTGAATCTTGATATATCCTTTTACCATTAACCATATATGTATAATATATTTGATTTTGCTCCCCTTATCTGAAGTGTGAATCTTGATATATCCTTTTACCATTAACCATATATGTATAATATATTTGATTTTGCTCCCCTTATCTGAAGTGTGAATCTTGATATATCCCTTTACCATTAACCATATATGTGTAATATATTTAATTTTGCTCCCCTTATCTGAAGTGTGAATCTTGATATATCCCTTTACCATTAACCATATATGTGTAATATATTTAATTTTGCTCTCCTTACAAAAGTTCCTGTCCCCTCTGCCCTTACAAAAATTCCTGCGGACGCCCCTGGACAACGAAGGTAACGGAGGAGGGATAGTGAAAATTCGTAAAGGGGAACAAATTATGAGAAAATGGGATTTCGTGAATTGATTTTTGTTCTAGAGCCAAGAGGTTTTAGTCAGCTGAAGGTTGAGTTGGGTTAGGTTAGGTTGGATTAGGTTGGGTTGGGTTAGGTTGGGTTGGGTTAGGTTGGGTTAGGTTGGGTTGGGTTGGGTTGGGTTGGGTTGGGTTGGGTTGGGTTAGGTTGGGTTAGGTTGGGTTAGGTTGGGTTAGGTTGGGTTAGGTTGGGTTAGGTTGGGTTAGGTTAGTTTGGGATGGGTTAGG
>NC_134784.1:28420205-28422705 GCF_046742065.1 Oratosquilla oratoria
GTGTGTGTGTGTGTGTGTGTGTGTGTGCGTGCGCACATACGTACATTCCCTGCACATGCGTACCACGTGAGATGTTCGCATACGTCAAAGAAGCATCTGGGTCGAATTAATGACCTCACAATTGTCTTTTTTTTTAATCTCTGGTACATACTGAAGCCAGATTGTGCAAGTAATTCTCTATGTATTACTTCCTCAAGCAACGCAAAAATAGAAACAAACACACATACACACACACACACACACACACACACACACAGACACATGCACACACACATTGGTAATTCTCGTACGTAGCGTATGAACAATATTCCAAATATCTGCGTCGTATTTCTTTATTCTTCATATTATTACCGATACCACTGCGAACATATTTATTCTTAGTTTGAATAGTATTCTTAGGAGTTAGAAGAACAAATAATGCATTCTTGGATAGCTCGATGTTGCGCCGTGCTTAAATGACTGTACGTAGTATAATTCATTATTCATAAAAACGTCAGATGATCTCTATTGCTAAGGCGGATGATGTAATGGTATAAAACTTCAGTAACAATTCTTATCACTGCTTATTTATCACCTTGTTTTATTTTATTTTTATCTTATTCTGTTCTATTTTCATTTTTATCTTTCTTTGTTTGATTTTATTTTACGCTGGCCATAAACTTACGTATCTAAATCCAGCGCCTATCGGATTCGTGCTTACTTCAGCAAGTGCCTTGATTAACCGGGATTTATTTTTATGATTTTACTATCGTGTGATGAAATTTATTTTTCATTTTTCCCTCAGTACGTATGATTAAGTCATGGATTTGGCGAAATTGAGATTTGGAAAGACTAAAAACTGGAGAAAAATATTTGGCGAAGCCAGGATTTGGCGAAGATTAGGCAAAACTGGGATTTGGCAAAGCCAGAATTTGGCGAAATTGAGATTTGGAAACACTAAGAGTTGGAGAAAAAGATTTGGCGAAGCCAGGATTTGGCAAATATTTGGCGAAACTGGGATTTGGCGAAGCCAGAATTTGGCGAAATAGGATTTGGGGAAACTAGTATTTGGCGAAACCAGGATTTGGTGAAACAGATTTGGCAAAACCAGGATTCAGTGAAACAAATATTTGGCGAAACTAGTATTTGACGAAACGGATTTGGCAAAGTGTGATGCACCTGACTGTACATTCTGTTTTAGTTAACTAATCGCTTTCACATTTTCGACTTTTATTCTGATTTACGCCAAATTATTTCATTCAGCCAAATAAAGCCCTTTCGCCAATCAGAGGTTAATTGAATCCTTATTAAGCCTTTTATATATCGAGAGAATACTGAACGTATTTTTAAATTTCTAAAACTACCGGTGCAGCACAATACAATACCTATATCAATACCAATAGTGAAGTACCAATGTACTTGGATCCGTTGTAAGCGAAAGGCAATATTACGTTATGTTGTCCAAGTTTGAAAATATCGCTGAAAGCCGCCCCACATTCGATTGTTTGAAATATCGCTGAAAGCCGTCCCACATTCGACTGTTTCAAATATCGCTGAAAGCCGTCCCACATTCGACAAATTGAAATGTCGCTGAATGCCGTCCCACATTCGAATGTTTGAAATGTCCATATCCGACCTAGATATGGACCAAAAAGTCTCCTGTCGGCATGCTCCGCCTTTGTAATCCTTTTTATGTCGCTGAAAGCCGTCCCACATTCGACAAATTGAAATGTTACTGAAAGCCGTCCCAATTTCGACAAATTGAAATGTCGCTGAAAGCCGTCCGACATTCGAATTTTTGAAATATCGCTGAAAGCCGTCCCACATTCGATAAATTGAAATGTCGCTGAAAGCTGTCCCACATTCGACAAATTGAAATGTCGATGAAAGCCGTCCCACATTCGACAAATTGAAATGTCGCTGAATGCCGTCCCACATTCCACAAATTGAAATGTCACTGAAAGCCGTCCTACATTCGACAAATCTAAAATATTGCAGAAAGCTGTCCCACACTCGAATGTTTGAAATCTGAAAGCCGTCCCACATTCGACAAATTGAAATGTCGCTGAAAGCCGTCCTACATCCGACTGTTTGAAATGTCGCTGAAAATCGTCCCACATTCGACAAATTGAAATGTCGCTGAAAGCCGTCCCACGCGGTGGTCTGCCACAATACCTATAATGTAATCTTCAGCCTTAGATACTACGTCCAACGAATAACGTTATGAATTTGCATTGAATTTAACACTGAGGATACGATTTCATGTTTAGTTATTTATTAATTTATTTCCTTATTTATCATTATTATTCCTTGTTGCCTGTTGCAATCTCCTCAACATTTCCTTCGCTTTTGATCATGACTGACACCAGGTGATTTTAATCATATGTGGAGGTGGAAGGGAGGGGAGGGGGTGTCGGACCCCCGTGGTGAAGGAAATAAGAGGCGCAGACTCCAGAAAAAGAAGAAGAAGAAGAAGAAGAAGAAGAAGAAGAAGAAGAAGAAGAAGAAGAAGAAGAAGAAG
>NC_134784.1:28425205-28432705 GCF_046742065.1 Oratosquilla oratoria
GAAAGAGGGAGAACGAGGAGGGAGGATGAGAATGGAGGAGGAGGATGAAGGGCGAGGATGGAGGACGAGGAGGGAGGACGAGGAGGGAGGAAGGACGAGGAGGGAGGGAGGACGAGGAGAGAGGGAGGACGAGGAGGGAGGGCAAGAATGGAGGAGGAGGATGGAGGGCGAGGATGGAGGACGAGGAGGGAGGACAAGGAAGGAGGATGAGGAGGGAGGACAAGGAGGGAGGGAGGATGAGGAGGGATAACAAGGAGGGAGGGAGGACGAGGAGGGAGGAAGAGGAGGGAAGACGATGAGGGAGGACCAGGAGGGAGGAAGATGAGGAAAGAGGACGAAGAGGCAAGACGAGGAAGGAAGATGAGGAGGCAGGACGAGGAGGGAGGACAAGGACGGAGGACAAGGAGGGAGGACGAGGAAGGAGGACGAGAAGGGAGGACGAGGAGGGAGGACGAGGAAGGAGGACGAGGAAAGAGGACGAGGAGAGAGGGAGGACGAGGGGAGAGGGAGAACATAAGCTCATAATAATCAAAGAGACTGCAAGAGACCATAAGACCTACACTAGGCAGTTCCGTGTCCATTACCACCTGTCATCCCCATCCATAATTTTTTTTTTTTTCTTTTTTTTTCAACCGATAGTTTTATCGCTCACTACATGGTTACTAAGTCCATCCCATTTGTTGACCACTCCATTGGCAAATTAGTTCGTGCCTATACCTTTCTTGAATCTAAATTTGTCCAGTCTAAACCCATTACCCCGAGTCCTCCCCTGTTATCTTGATGTGATTACCTAGTTTGCGTCACCCTTGTTAAAGCCTTTGGTCCACTTGAACACTTCTATTAAATCACCTCGCACTCTGCGTCTTTCCAGAGTTGACTAAGTAGACAGAGTTGACTAAGTTGACAGAGTTGACTAAGTTGACTAAGCCTGTCCTCCTAATGTAAATTTCTGATCCCATATATCATTTTGGTCATTCTGCTCTGTACTAATTCTAGTGAATTGATATCCATTCTATAGGACGGAGACTAAAACTGTACCACATAGTCAAGGATGGTTCTAACTTTTATTCGTAACTGTCCTAGCAATGAAACTTAGTACTCTGTTAGCTCTATTCCTTGCTAATACACGGTTTCCTAGATTTAAGGTCAGGACTCACTAGGACTTCCAAGTCTCTCTCTCAGTTTTCTCTAAAAAAAATGTCACCTATGCTATACCTGTTTTCTGGGTTGTGTAACCTACATCTAACACGCTGTACTTTGAGATATTGAAGTCCATTTAAGATCCTCCTGCAGAATCTCGGCGTCTCCTGACCTAATTAGGCGTCCTACTTTAGTATCATCCGCAGACTTAGTATCATCACTATTAATCCCATTGCCCAAGTCATTTATATACATAATGAACAACAAGGGAGCCAAAACCAAGCCCTGGGGAACTCCACTAAAAACACTCCCTATTTGGATTTCACACCGTTTATGGTGACCCGCTGTTTTCTGTCACTGATCGAATCTCTAATCTATTCAAATACTGTTACTCTTATGCCATGGGCTTTGAATTTATGTAGTAGTCTCTGTTTGGGCATCTTGTCGAACGCTTTGCTAAAAGAGGGAGGACGAGGAGGGAGGACAAGGAGGGAGGACGAGGAGGGAAGACGAGGAGGGAGGACGAGGAGGGTTGACGAGGAGAGACGAGGTTGGAAGACGAAGATGCAGGACGAGGAAGGAGGACGAGGAGGGAGGGCGAGGAAGGAGGACGAAGAGGGAGGGAGGACGAAGAGGGAGGGTAGACGAAGAGCGAGAGAGGACGAGGATGGGGGACGAGGGAGAGAGGAAGGACGAGGAGAAAGTGCAAAGAGGGACACATCCTTGTACTTTGTATTTTCAAGTCATGAAACTCATGACTGCTCTTCCCACACTCAGACGGGACATTCTAGTGTCGAAATTGGAACCACTTTCCAAGAACTAATTTACTAAAAACTAAGTATTTGCTCAGTTACTCAACGTGGAAAGCAGCATTGTCCAACTCTATTGGTATTCGACACTTCATGACGACAGGCCGCTTGGAAATGACAGACATGATTCCTGACAAAAATTGATGGAAAGAGGGAGAGAGGAAGGGAAAGGAAGGACAGGGTGAGGGAGGAGGGAGGAAGGATAGGAGTTGAGGGAAGGGAAGGAGGAATGGAGGGAAGGGAAGGAGGAAGGGAGGGGAAAGGAAGGACAGAAGGGAGGTGGAGGGAGGACAGAATGGAGGTGGAGGAAGGATGTAAGGGAGGTGGAGAAAGGAGAGCAGGGAGGAAGAGAGAGGACAGAGGAGGTGAGGGAGGGAGGGAGAGAGGGAGTGAGGGAGTGAGGGAGGGGAAATGGGAGGGAGGGGAGATGAATAGGCAATTGGGAGCACGGAAGTTCAGTCAACAAGAAGCCAACTACCCAACCGCCTTGCTTGCAGCCAGCCCAAACCGCTTTGCACAGCCCATACAAGAACATTTCCTGAGCACCCCTGCAGCCCAGAGGCACGCATATACGTCTTTGGTTGAGGAAAACGACGGGAAGAAACAAAAGAAAATAGATAAAAATTAAAAACAAAAATATCAGCCATATCATGGTACAAAGATAAACACCTGCAAGGCAAGGAACCACCTGCAGGCACCTGAGGTTGACCACCTGAATTAGGGAATGACGTCATAACCCACCTCCCTCCACCTTCCCCCCTCCCCCGAGTTAAGTGCGAAGTTAATCTGTTCCAATGTTCCCTCCCTCCCTCCCTCCCTCCCTCCCTCCCTCTCTCTCTCCCTCTCTCCCTTCCTCCCTCTCTCCCTTCCTCTCTCCCTCCCTTCCTCCCTCCCTTCTCTCTCTCTCTCTCTCCCTCTCTCCCTTCCTCCCTCTCTCCCTTCCTCTCTCCCTCTCTTCCTCCCTCTCTCCCTCCCTTCCTCCATCTCTCCCTCCCTCCCTCCCTCCCTTCCTCCCTCCCTCCCTCCCTTCCTCCCTCTCTTCCTTCCTCCCTACCTTCCTCCCTCTCTCCCTCCCTCCCTCCCTCCCTCCCTTGTTCTTCCCATCCATCTATACACCGTCCATCCCCTTCCCTCCTTTTCCTTCATCTATTCCCTGTCTCTTCCCTTCCCTCCATCGCTCCATATCCCCCTTCCTCCCTTCCCTCCCTCCCTCCCTCCCTCCCTCCCTCCCTCCCTCAATCCCTCCACCCATCCATTCCCCCATCCCTCCCCTTCCCTCCCTCCATCCACCCATCCATTCCCGTCTCTCCCCTTATCCCCCATTCTTCCCTCCATCCCCCCTTTCCTCCCTCCATCCCCCCTTTCCTCCCTCTCTCCCACCCCACTTCCCTCCCTCCCTCCCTCCCCTTACCTCCCTTCCTACTTCACTCCCTCACCTCCCTCCCTCCCTCCCCATTTCTCCCTTCCTACTTCCTTCCCTCCTTCCCACCTCCTTCCCTCCCTCCCTCCCTTTACCTCCCTTCCCCCTTCCTTCCCTCCTTCACTCCCTCCCTCCCTCCCTCCTTCCCTCCCTTCCCCCTTCCTTCCCTCCTTCACTCCCTCCCTCCCTCCCTCCTTCCCTCCCTCCCCTTACCTCCCTTCCCACTTCCTCCCTCCTTCCCCTAACGGTCACGCACCTAAGTGTTACTCGGAGCAAGTGCCATCACTGTCCTCGTTGCGTTATTTACAACACAAAACAAACCTAAGTTCTAAATGCAGTCCAGACACAAACTCCCGTGTAATTTGTTCCTCTCGAGCTCACGAAAATCACCGACATTTTGACTCCATCTTCAACCGCCCTAAAAAAAACATCGGTTCTGTGCTATTTATTCTGTCTAGTAGAACATTATTAAACCAATAGAAATTATAAGTGGTATTTGTACTCTATATAAGGAAATTATTCTAATAGATCAATTAGCGTTTATAGAGTGAGGAGTTTACGCCAGGAGGCACTGAGTAGCTGCGGCCGAAGCCGTCACCTTTGCCATGTGTACTATATACGCTTTAGGGGACTGTTCGGAGGGTAGGTAATTAACAGTCATTGCTGGGAATAGGAGAGGAGTGCGGGATTCGAACCCACGAATAAGCGAATGCAAGACGAGTATGCTTCCGATGACGTCATCAGTCTATGTAAGTTGCCATTAGGTAACTGAACGTTTCATACAACAATTTTCTTTCCTATTTTACGAGCATCTTATTTCATTTCATATCGTTTTATTTCATTTCGTTTTGTTTTGTTTTCTTTTTTGTTTTATCTGATTTTGTCTCGTTTTGTTTTGTTTCGCTGTATTTTATCGTTCTGTTTTATTTTATTTTATCTACACGCACACACACACACACAAGTGGGCAAGGTGCAGGGATGACCCGTCATCCAGGAGGTGCTCAGATGAGAGGGAGGGTGGGAGGGGTGTGGAGTGTATTTAGGGATGAAATGGGTGGGAGTGTTTTTATGCCTTTCCCTTTTTGGCTACCTCCCTTGAAAGGGGAAAAAAGCCTTGGTATATGTATGTATGTGTATATATATATATATATATATATATATATATATATATATATATATATATATATATATATGTATTTTTTTTTTTTTTTTTTTTTTTTTTTTTTTTTTTTTTGTCTTTGACACCTGTTAAACGTGGCCCGTACCACCCACCGGCCACCACACTCCACGGAAACCCACCCGTCGAAACACAGGAGCACCAAAACGACTCCCAGAGCATCACAATTAATACACAACACTCACTACTCCCACCCAATTACTCCAAAACGAACAGACACCTACACTTCCTCCTTAAAGCCTCGTTTACACGGGCCAAGTTGAGAGGCAAGTCAAGCGTGCAAGTTACTTGCCGTGTGTAAACATCTGCTTGACAAAGAAAATAGGATAACCTGCCCAATTTTATTTGTCAAGTAAATACTTAGACACGGCAAGTAGCCTGTAGCAAGTAATTTCCACCCTTGGCTTCCCACTCAACTTGACCAGGCAGATGTTTACACACGGCAAGTAACTTGTAGCAAGTAACTTGCACCCTTGACTTGAATTTCAACTTGCCCAAGCAAATCCTTACACACGGCAAGTAACTTCCTGCAAGGAACATGCACCTTGACTCCCTCTCAACTTGCCCAAGTAGATGTTTACACAAGCAAGTAACTTGTAGCAAGTACCTTGTACCATTGCCTTTCCTTTCAACTTGCCCAAGAAGATGTTTACACACGGCAAGTAACTTGTAGCAAGTACCTTGTGCCATTGCCTTGCCTTTCACCTTGCCCAAGAAGATGTTTACACACGGCAAGTAACTTGCACCCTTGACTTGAATTTCAACTTGCCCAAGCAAATCCTTACACACGGCAAGTAACTTCCTGCAAGGAACATACATCTTGACTCCCTCTCAACTTGCCCAAGTAGATGTTTACACACGGCAAGTAACTTGTAGCAACTACCCTGTATCATTGACTTGCCTTTCAACTTGCCAAAGTAGATGTTTACACACGGGGGCAAGTAACTGTAGCAAGTACCTTTGTGCCATTGCCTTGCCTTTCAACTTGCCCAAGAAGATGTTTTACCACACGGCAAGTAGCTTGAATTAAGTAACTTGCACCCTTGACTTGAATTTCAACTTGCCCAAGCAAATCCTTTACACACGGCAAGTAACTTGCACCAAGGAACATGCACCTTGACTCCCTCTTAACTTGCCCAAGTAGATGTTTACACACTGCAAGTAAATTGCAGCATGTACCTTTATCATTGACTTGCCTTTCAACTTGCCAAAGTAGATGTTTACACATGGCAAGTAACTTGTAGCAAGTACCTTGTGCCATTGCCTTGCCTTTCAACTTGCCCAAGAAGATGTTTACACACGGCAAGTAACTTGTAGCAAGTAACTTGCACCCTTGACTTGAATTTCAACTTGCCCAAGCAAATCCTTACACACGGCAAGTAACTTCCTGCAAGGAACATGCACCTTGACTCCCTCTCAACTTGCCCAAGTAGATGTTTACACACGGCAAGTAACTTGTAGCAAGTACCTTGTACCATTGCCTTGCCTTTCAACTTGCCCAAGAAGATGTTTACACACGACAAATAACTTGTAGCAAGTACCTTGTGCCATTGCCTTGCCTTTCAACTTGCCCAAGAAGATGTTTACACACGGCAAGTAACTTGTAGCAAGTAACTTGCACCCTTGACTTGAATTTCAACTTGCCCAAGCAAATCCTTACACACGGCAAGTAACTTCCTGCAAGGAACATGCACCTTGACTCCCTCTCAACTTGCCCAAGTAGATGTTTACACACGGCAAGTAACTTGTAGCAAGTACCTTGTACCATTGCCTTGCCTTTCAACTTGCCCAAGAAGATGTTTACACACGGCAAGTAACTTGTAGCAAGTACCTTGTGCCATTGCCTTGCCTTTCACCTTGCCCAAGAAGATGTTTACACACGGCAAGTAACTTGTAGCAAGTACCTTGTACCATTGCCTTGCCTTTCAACTTGTCCAAACAGATGTTTACACACAAGTAACTTGCATCAAGTAACTTGCATCCTTGACTTACCTCTCAACTTCCCCAAGCAGATGTTTACACACAACAAGTAGCTTGTATCAAGTAAACTCCATCCTTGACATATATCTTAACTTGCCCAAGCTGATGTTTATTAAAAGCAAGTAACTTGTAGCAAGTAACTTATACCCTTGACTTGCCTCTCAACTTGAACAAGCAGATGTTTACACACGTCAAGTAACTTGTAGCAAATAACGTGCACCCTTCACTTGCCTCTCAACGTGTCCAAGCAGATGTTTACACACGGCAAGTAACTTGTAGCAGGTAACTTGCACCCTTGACTTCCCTCTCAACTTGCTGTAATGACTATCATTTATTTTATATCATTTATTTGTTTTGTTATCATTTGTCTGTTTATTATTATTTGCTTGATTCTTATTTATTATTAGTTATATGTCAATTTATTACTATTTACTATTCACCTGTTTGTTTATTATTTAACTATACATATGCATTTATGTATTTTATCTATTATTTACATTATTGTAGTTTTTATTTATTCATTTATTTATTTATTTATTGATCATTATTATTAATTTTTTTCAGATCCGACCTAGATATGGACGCCCATCGAAGCAAACTCCCGACATTGCTCCAAACCCTTTCAGTCTGCCTGAAGAAAGACTACTACAATGTGAAAGTCCTACTGGAAGCTGTGCATTGCAACCAGTACAATTTGGAAATCATTGGAGACTTTAAGATAGTGGCTTTCCTGCTCGATCTCTAGGGAGGACTTATCAAATCCCAATGCTTCATCTGCCTTTGGGACAGCAGAGCCATTTCTGACCACTACAAGAAGAACTGGGAGCAGCGATTAGAATTTATAGTTGGGACCCGGAACGTCATGTGGGAGCCACTGGTTGATTCCAGGATTGTGCTCATGCCGGCTCTGCACATTAAGTTGAGGTTGATGAAGCAGTTCGTGAAGGCTCTCAACCAAGAATCAATCGCAATTA
>NC_134784.1:28445205-28447705 GCF_046742065.1 Oratosquilla oratoria
ACACACTTCCTTCCCTCTCTCCCTCCCTCCCTACACACACACACACACACACACACACACACACACACATATATATATATATATATATATATATATATATAGATGTATATATATATATGTATGTATATATATATATATATATACATATATATATACATATATGTATACATATATATATACATATATATATATATATATAATATGTATATATATATATATATATATATATATATATATACACTCTTTCACCCCTAACTCTCCCTATGCTCCCTCTTTCCTCCTCCCCTCCCTCCCTTTTCTCCTCCCCCTCCCCACACACTCCCCCACTCCCTCCCTCCCTACATATACACTCCCTTTTCTTCATCCCACTCCACTCCCACCCACTCCCACCCACCTCACACCCACCTCACACTCTCTCTCCCTTCTCCCCTCTCCCTTCCCAACACTCTCCCTTTACCCTCTCCCTCCCTCTCTCATATACTCTCTCTTCCCTCCCTCCCTCTTTCCCTCCTATACTCTCCCTTCCCCCTCCCTACCTACCTACGTTCTTCCTTTCCTTCCTCCCTCCCTCATACACTCTCCCTTTACTCTCTACCTCCCTTCCTCCCTCCCTCATACACTCTCCCTCCCCCTTCACACTCCCTACACTCCCTTCCCTACTCTCCCTTCTCCCGCCCACCATGCTCTGTTCCCACGCCCGCCACGCTCTTTTCCCACTCTCACCACGCTGTTCCTACGCCCACCACGCTCTGTTCCCACGCCCACCACGATCTGTTTCCACGCCCACTACGATCTGTTCCCACCCCCACTACGATCTGTTCCCCCGCCCACCACGCTCTGTTCCCACGCCCACCACGATCTGTTCCCACGCCCACCACATTCTGTTCCCACGCTCACTACGATCTGTTCCCACGCCCACCACGATCTGTTTCCACGCCCACCACGCTCTATTCCCACGCCCACCACGCTGTTCCCACTCCCACCACGTTGTTCCCACGCCCACCACGTTATTCCCACGCCCACTACCTTCTAGAACGTATCTTCGAAAGTGAAATAGAATCATTCGTGTACCGGGTGCCACTTTCCCAGTTGTCGCCAGGTGATTTTAATCATCTCCTTGGCGTCGGCACCACCACGCTCTGTCGCTGGCACCAAGGCGGTTGGCACTAATCGCCTCCTGGCGCCGGGGGTCATCTTGGCACCCGGAGTCGCCAGTCCACCTGTGTCGATGAATTTCCTCCTCGGCACCTCTCCCAACACTTTTGGCGCCGTCGTGGATTCAGAGACTCTGAGTCGCTTCTTCTCGTCCTCGTCCTCGTCCTCGTCCTCGTCCTCGTCCTTATCCTCATCCTCGTCCGCGTCCTCGTCCGCGTCCTCGTCCTCGTCCTCGTCCTCGTCCCTACTCTTACCCGTCCTCCTCTTCCTCCTCCTAATCTTCGTCCCTCTGATAGGATAGTGGTAGCAGTAGTGTTAGTTCATCTTCTGCCCTATTTTCTTCATTGTAGCTTAGTTTAGTAAACAAAAACTGCTTTGTTAGGGCCAGTAGGTCTCCTGTTGCTTGTTCTTCCTTTGTGTTCCTTTGTGTTCTTCTTCCTCGACCCTCTCCTCATCCTCATCCTCATTCTCGTCCTCGTCACAGTTCCCCCCTCTTACCCGTCCTCCTCTTCCTCCTCCTCTTCCTCCTCCTCTTCTTCGTTCCTCTCCTCACCTTCGTCCCTCCCCCTACCACACACCCCCATTCACTCTTCCTCCACTTCTTCCTCTTCTTCTTCCTCCTCTTCTTCCTCTTCTCGTTCTCGTCCCCGTCCTCGTCTTCGTTCCTATCATAGTCAACCTCCTCTCTTACTTTCTCCTCTTCCTCCTCTTCCTCCTCTTCTTCCTCCCCCTCATCCTCATCCTCCTCTTCCACCTCCTCTTTCTCCCCTTCATCCTCATCCTCGTCCCTGTCACAGTTGCCCCCTCTTACTATTCCTCCTCTTTCTCCTCCTCCTCTTTCTCCTCCTCCTCCCCGTCCTCTTCCTCTCCCTCGGCCCTCTTCTTGTCCTCGTCTTCGTTCCTATCATAGTCAACCTCCTCTCTTACTCTTTCTCCTCTTCCTCCTCTTCCACCTCTTCTTCCTCCCCCTCATCCTCATCCTCCTCTTCCACCTCCTCTTTCTCCCCTTCATCCTCATCCTCGTCCCTGTCACAGTTGCCCCCTCTTACTATTCCTCCTCTTTCTCCTCCTCCTCTTTCTCCTCTTCCTCCCCATCCTCTTGTCCTCGTCGTCGTCCCTTTCACGGTTCACCCCTCTTACCTGTCCTCCTCCTCCTCCTCCTCCTCCTCCTCCTCCTCCTCCTCTACCTCCTTCTCCTCCTCCTCCTCCTTCTCCTCCTTCTCCTCCTCCTTCTCCTCCTCCTCCTCCTCCTCCTCCTTCTCCTCCTCCTCCTCGTCCCTTTCCTTCTCGTCCTCGTCCATGTCATAATACGCCCCCTCTTACTTTTCCTCCTCCTCCTCTTCCT
>NC_134784.1:28450205-28455205 GCF_046742065.1 Oratosquilla oratoria
CAAAAACAATAAATAAATAAACAAATAGATAAATAAATAAATAAATAAATAAATAGAATAAAATAAAATAAAATCAATTAAAATAAAGAATTAAAAAGTAATATGTATATATATATATATATATATATATATATATATATATAATTGAAAATAAAAAAGAAAAGGCAAAAACTAAAATTAGAAGAAAAAAATGAAAAAGAAGAGCTAAAAAAGAAAAAAGATGAAGAGACCACTTTGCTTTATTACAAGGTTGACAAAATCATAATGATTATATATTTCTTCCACAAGGCCAGAATGAAGGATTTTTTTTATATACTGTACATTCAGCTTCCTGACATTATATAGAAATGTCTAATATGTAACAGTAGGATATGGCCCCCGTGGTTCCCTCGAGCCCCCCCCCCCCGTGGCTCCATTGGGGGCCCCCGTGGCTCCATTGGGGGCCCCCCGTGGTTCCATTGGGGGCCCCCCGTGGCTCCATTGGGGGCCCCCGTGGCTCCATTGGGGGCCCCCGTGGCTCCATTGGGGGCCCCCGTGGCTCCATTGGGGGGCCCCCGTGGCTCCATTGGGGGGCCCCCTGTGGCTCCCTTGGGGGCTCCCCGTGTCTCCCTTTGGGGACCCTCGGTGGCTCCCTTTGGGGGGCCCCCGTGGATCCCTCGGGGGGCCCCCGTGGTTCCCTCCCTCGAGGGGTCCCCCGTGGCTCCCTTGGGGGCCCTCCGTGGCTTCCTTGGAGCCCTCCGTGGCTTCCTTGGAGCCCCCCGTGGCTCCCTCGGGGATCCCCCCGTGGCTCCCTCGGGGATCCCCCCGTGGCTCCCTCGGGGATCCCCCCGTGGCTCCCTCGGGGATCCCCCCGTGGCTCCCTCGGGGACCCCCCCGTGGCTCCCTCAGGGCCACCCGTGGCTCCCTCGGGAGGCCCTCCGTGGCTCCCTCGGGGGCCCCCGTGGCTCCTTTGGGGGCCCCCCATGGCTCCCTCGGGAACCTCCATACCTCCCTTGACCCCCCCCCCATGTCCCACAGGTTGAAAACCACTGGTTTAAGTCGTTAATAGTTTAACTGGACACCAACGCCATCTGCAGACCCCCATGTACAACTGCACTTCCACCCTTTCCATACAACAAAGTGGGCTATTCATCTTCTAACAGCGGCCCATCCTAAGCCAGGCTGGTCTATTCAGCTTCGTGGTAAACCTGAAGTCGTCTCGATTGCTCCATCCGTGCCGGATGTTGCACCTGAGGCTCCATCCACTCGTATCGACTTTTCGCCGTGCGTCATCCACGACACGACGTCGTGCTCTCAAATAACCACGTGTCTATGGACGTTTTCACACGTGGTTGTGGTGTGTTCATAGACACCCATGGTTTTTTGAGAGCACGACGTCGATAGGTGTGAAACGTGGTGCATTAGCCAACTGTTTGGACGTGTTTTCTGTCTGCCTCTATGCGATTTTACGAAGCTCTGGGAGACGAGATCTTACAACAAATAGTTCAAAATATTTATTAATCCATGCCCACAATAAATAAACAAAAATAATAAACATATAATAAATAAATATATAATTGAAAATAAAAAAGAAAAGGCAAAAACTAAAATTAGAAGAAAAAAATGAAAAAGAAAAGGTAAAAAAGAAAATAGATGAAGAGACCACTTTGCTTTATTACAAGGTTGACAAAATCATAATGATTATATATTTCTTCCACAAGGCCAGAATGAAGGATTTTTTTTATATACTGTACATTCAGCTTCCTGACATTATATAGAAATGTCTAATATGTAACAGTAGGATATGGCCCCCGTGGTTCCCTCGAGCCCCCCCCCGTGGCTCCCTTTGGGGGCCCCCGGTGGCTCCCTTTGGGGCCCCCCGTGGCTCCCTTTGGGGGGCCCCCGTGGCTCCCTTTGGGGCCCCCCGTGGCTCCCTTTGGGGGGCCCCCGTGGCTCCCTTTGGGGCCCCCCGTGGCTCCCTTTGGGGACCCTCGGTGGCTCCCTTTGGGGGGCCCCCGTGGATCCCTCGGTGGCTCCCTTTGGGGGGCCCCCGTGGATCCCTCGGGGGGCCCCCGTGGTTCCCTCCCTCGAGGGGTCCCCCCGTGGCTACCTTGGGGGCCCTCCGTGGCTTCCTCGGAGCCCCCCGTGGCTCCCTCGGGGATCCCCCCGTGGCTCCCTCGGGGGTCCCCCCGTGGCTCCCTCGGGGGTCCCCCCGTGGCTCCCTCGGGAGGCCCTCCGTGGCTCCCTCGGGGGCCCCCGTGGCTCCTTTGGGGGCCCCCCATGGCTCCCTCGGGAACCTCCATACCTCCCTTGACCCCCCCCCCCATGTCCCACAGGTTGAAAACCACTGGTTTAAGTCGTTAATAGTTTAACTGGACACCAACGCCATCTGCAGACCCCCAAGTACAACTGCACTTGGGGATCCACAGAAAGACTGAGACATTCCTCATCATATCGCCAAATTCTCTACTTCAATCTCTCCCCCCAATCTCCCCTATCCCCCCTCTCCCCCCAGAAACTAATCATCTACAGAGGTTCCCAAACTGGGGTCCGGCAGAAAGCCCGAGGGGGTCCGCAACACAATGAAGGAAAGTAGTTCTTTTAACTGATGAATATATATATATATATATATATATATATATATATATATATATATATATATATATATATATATATGTTACAATAGAAAAATATATCACTGCTTCTCTATCATCATTTTGTTTATTTATGCGATGTGCAGCAATAAGTAAATATTAAATGTACTACATTGTACTGGGTAATACTGGGTATCCCGGTATGGTATTGATAATTTTTGTTTGGTTGGGGGCCCTCGGCTGGGACTCATCGTGTCTGGGGGTCCTTGGTATGGTCAAGTTTGGGAACCTCTGCTCTAGATGAGGGGTTCCTAACTGGGGTTCACTAACCCCCAAGGGTTCTTGGGACGGTTGACTAGGGGTACTTTGATAACTAGCGAAAGATGACTTAAACATCTATATCTTCATAGTGAGAACATTGTACGTTGTTTTTTTTTTATGTTTATGCTTAACTGATGAATAAAGTCATTACAATTTGAACCATTTGATATTCATTGTGGTGCCATTGTATATCTAATTAGTCTTAAAATATTACCATTCTAGACTCTGTGTCAGGTTAACGGAGGTACGGGTCGATGGTCTGAGGTCTTGGGGTACGTAACGGGGGAAAGAGGCTGAGAACCTTTGTTCTAGACACATCACGTCTCTCTTGCGTCTACGTTCAGGTCACCAGCCAGCACAGAGGCCAGTGCCAACACAGCATCGACCTGGCAACCAGATTTCTCAAGCGGGAATACGCTGGACATGCATCATCAATTGGGGGCATATGTCAGGGAATGCGTTGTTTCATACGTCAGCGCCAGTCCCTATGGTCTCCCCAGGGCAAGCTTCCATGCAGATACCCTTCCTTCCTACTCCAAACAACACTCGACAGGTTCGATTAATTTGCCTCATATACTGGACAACAGCTGAAATTATGCTAGATTAGTAAAAAAAAAAAATCATGCTGAATATTTTGTTCCTCTTAATGCGTACGGCTTCTGTTATATATATTCATCAATTTAGCATTCTTTCCAGGAAAAACATGCTCAATCATGGTTATGCTTAATCTGGTCACCCTGCTGGCAATAGATACCAGCTAACCTGTATGCAACCACCACTCAGAGGACACAACACCCAATATGCACTGTCCTACATTCTATTCATCCTCAACATCAGCACAAAACTTTGACACGCGCTGCGGTCGTGGCAATTCTCTCGATAAAATGTTCCTTTAACATATCATCTTTTCCACCATTTCTCTGATCATGTATTCATTCACGTCAGAGCTGTGAAGGTCTTGAGAAAAGTTCTTTGTCTTTCTTTTCTCCTATATTCATGATATCCTTCCAGTCTGGACAAAAAAGAAATGTGATTACTTTGTGTACAAGTTTCTTAGTTCTATATTTCCATCCATGAACTGATATGTATGCACTATAGGGTCATCTTGACCCATATGGTATATCTTTAGCGAGTCATGTTAGTTTCTTTGGTGAACATTACGTCCATTTTCACTGAAGTGTCTCATTCTTCTTTAATTTTTAATATCCTGGATCAGCATTTCCCCAGGAATTTTTACACTACGCGTTTCCCACTCGCCCCAATTGACCTCTTCAAAGTTAAAGTCTCCTAGAAGGAAGATGAGGACACATTAACAATCTTCCTTGGGAGAAAGGACGTGTATGACAGTAACTCCTGCTGTTCTGTTTTATTCTATGACTAGTCTTAAATGTTTTATTCTATGACTAGTCTTAAATGATATTGCACTTCTATAAAGTGTTTCTGTCCTCCTGGTCTTGTAGGTCCCATTTATTGCTTCTGTCTTTCGTCGACCCAATATAACTTTACAGCTTAACCCACCGTTATGTCATCCAGGAGGAATACCTGTTCGACGATGAAGAAAGTGCAGGAGATAAGAGTGAATGGAGAATGGTTGTCAAGGGTTAAGGTAATGATGTGGCCCAAAAGAATGTTCCTGCATTTTTTTTTTTTTTTTTTTTTTTTTTTTTTTTTTTTTTTTTTTTTTTTTTTTTTTTTTTTTTTTTTTTTTTTTTTTTTTTTTTTTCAGGAAGGTGTGGGCCACAGTATAATGCAGCTGTGGGGATAAATTACCTCCAGCTGTCGGACACTGCTGTTGTGGAAGCGTCCTCTCTGCATTGCTTTTGTACTGAAAGGTGCGGCGCAGATCAGAGATAACCCTTCTTCATTTCTTCATTCACGAGCTGCCAAGATGGGAGGGGCGATGATAGGATGTTGGGGGAGTGTTGGGTATGTTTTGACTCACAGACTCCCATATAAGGAGAAAAGGATATTTGGTGTATAGTGCCTCCCATAAAGTGCTATGGACTTCCAGGGGATCGAACCTGGGCTTTTTGCGACTCGAAACTGGAGAGTTACCCAACACTCCACTCAGGATATTTGCCGGTGTATATCTACGTCATTTTTCAA
>NC_134784.1:28460205-28467705 GCF_046742065.1 Oratosquilla oratoria
CACGAAGTAACATGTATATAATTTACAATATGCTATTTTTATAAAATATTGAATAAAACGTTATATACATTGTAGTAAAAATATATTACAACCTATATTCACAAATAATTAGGTGCACAGGAGGGATTTTTTATCACCCTGTATATGAAGAAGCAAACAGGCAAGTTGATATAATGAACAAGTCTCCAATCTGCATTCACCAAGGAAAAAACTTTGATGGATAGTTAGGGTTAAGGAAGACTAATTAAACTGTAGCAAGGTTACGCCTTGAAGAATTCGTTTTCTATAGCATTTGTGTACCATAATTAATTCCTGTATTAATAATTGTTACCCAGCTGGGACATGCCTTATGGAAATATATCTTTATTAATACTTTTATGTTCCACATATCAACATGTAAATATCTATAAATGTTAGTAGTAATATTCTGTATGGTTAGAGTAGTATTACGTAAACCAAACCACTCGCGATGCTCCTAAATATGTTTCAATTTACAAGGCAGGAAGAAGAAAACAATCAATACTTTGTAGACACGTGGCTTTTATATGCTTGTTAATGAAAACTTGAAAATTGTAAGACGAATTACATTTAGAAGGAAATCCGTTGAAAATTCGTATTCAGAAAAATAGTCATGTGTATCCAGACTGTCAAATGTTTGTTCCAGAATGATCGATATACAACATGAAAGACAAGGCTGGGTAGACTATATATACCTGGACTTGAAGAGGTTTTTCGAGAAGATCAACAACAAGAAAGATTCCAAGCCTGGCTGATGAGACTTGAGGAAAGAACGAAAAATTTGGGGACTTCTCACATTGAATGAACGGAGAAATAGGTGTGATACAACAATATAACTTACAACAGAGAAAAATATATATTGTTATGAATAGAACAAATTTGAGATGGGCTGGGCATGTGGCGCGTATGGAGGACCATAGAATTCCAAAACGAGTTATGATGGTAGAATGCCTGGAAGAAGACCCAGAGGGAGACCTCGAATGAGATGGATGGACGGTGTGGATGTGGAGATGGACAGAAGAGGAATAAATAAAGCAACCTGGATGGAAGCAGCACAGGACCGAAGGGCATGGAGAGGATTACTGTTGGCAGACCAGAATCTGCACGAGGTTCAAAATCCAGCGGAGCTCAGAGATCAGAGCTCAGAAAAATCTATATTGACAAAGATCTATTAATTTAGGCTAAGAGAACAGGATGACATAGCAAAAACTTAGGGACATTGCTAAAATATATTAGGAAATATAACTTTCCTCATAGATGCATCAGTCTGAGGAACATATTAGAAGAAATAATCCTGGACGACAACAAATTATTCTAAGACAAGGTTTGATAAGATACAGAATCCCATGATCATGGTTTTGATCACGTATGCTATACTATAACTTAATAAAACAAACCACACACACATACACACAGATGAAATGAGGTTGGTCGCTGAAGTCGAAGGACGTCTTCCACTTACAGACTATCTTGTGTTGCCAGCCAGAGATAAACAACCCCCCCCCACCTCACCCCACCCGACCCCCATCCCACCCCCAGATAACGGAGAGAAATAAAAATGATTGCCGAGCTTGAATCTCCGGAGGGGGTACACGACCTACAATCTATTTAATCTAACTTGGTAGATTTCTTTTAAAGATGAAAAATGCGAAACATGTTACTTGGATTTTTTTTTTTTTTTTTCGATGTTCTTCACCCTCAAAGAATTTTTTTTTTTCCATTATGTATGCACCCATGACAAATGACTATTTTTTTTTTTTTTTTTTTTTTTTTTCTTTTTAACTACTGGGAGATACTTCAGATCACGCGACAAACAATTCTACCCTTTTGTGCCGAGTGGCACTTTATCTTTGGTTTTTAATGTCGCCTGGAGATTCCATGCATTTCTGTAACTTCAAACCACTCCCTCGGTATCAAAGCGGTCACTCTCCATCTTGAGTGAGCGTTCCGGGGGGGGGGGGGTCATTACTTGGCTAAAGTCGAACTAGATAAGGTCTGTCCACTGCCCTTTGACGTCATAGTACTGTCGAAACTTTGAAAAAAAAACTTGTGACCCACTCCCGATACTCGTCACACCGCCCCCCCCCCCACCCTCCCCCAAACATCAGGGCGTCGCTCGCCACCCTCGCTCACTTGGAAGTCCACAACATACCGACAGACTGACAGTCCTGACTGAATATTCAGGATATTTTTTTTTACCCAACGCGACGTTATGTGCAACCTGTACGAAAAATTCTTAGGTTATTAGTGAGCCGACCTTTTATCTGAATGAACTACAACCCCCTCCATATTACGAGCATATCCAATCTGGCATTTATTTGGTTTTATTTACGATAAAGAAACAAAACCGAATGATGCAGCGTTTAGAAAACAGAAATATGTAAATAAGTAAAAATCATACATATATACATACATATACCAACTGTTTTTCCCCCTTACAAGGGAGGTAGCCAAAGTCAAATGCATAAATCCACTCCCACCCATTGCATCCCTACAAACTCGACTCCGAATCACCACCCCTCCCTCCCTCTTTTCTTGGGTCCTCCTGGATGACGGGTCATCCCTCCATCTCGTCCACTGCCCTGGGTCAGAAGTAATGTAGCAAAACACAGTACATCCACAGCAAAGCCGCTTCATTTAATCGGCGACCCCCTCTCTCCGTCCCTTCATGTAGAAAAAGAGAAGACGGGGAGAAATCCCTTTGGGCTGAGTCAAAATATCATTCATACATATTCCCTCATCCCCACTGCCCACCCACTCCCCCTCATGCATCACAGCCTCATCTATACACAACCATTCTTCACTCACCCTTATCTTCTGTCTTCTCTCTTCCTTCCTCAACAGACATTCTTCTCTTTCCCAATGCCCTTTTTACCCCATCCATCCATCTCATCCCTGGTAGCCCCCTTATGTTTACTCTTTCCACCTCTGCCTTCCACACCTTTTTTACTAATCTTTCTTCACTCATTCTTTCCATATGTCCAAACCATCCCAATACTCTTTCATCAACCTTATCTCCCAACTCCCTATCCACCCCCGTTCTCCTCCTCTCCTCCTCGTTTCTCACTCTATCCAGCCTAGTAACCCCTACCATACTTCTCAGGCATTTCATCTCAAACACATTTAAATTCTTCCTCTCTTATGTTTCATGTTTCTGCCCCATACAGTGCTCTCGGCACATTCACTCCATACAATCTCCTCTTAGCATCCATTCCCAAATATCTATTTCTCATCACACTTTTTAATCCCCCAAAGCATTTACTCGCTTCTCTCAATCTACATTCTACCTCCTCCTTCACTCCTCCCTTTCCAGCCACATTCGCATCAAAGTACCTAAAGCTATCCACTTCCTCCAGCTTCTCTCCCTTAATACTTACTTCTAATTTGCTGCCACTCTCTCCCCTTGTACATCTCATCACCTTTTATCCACATTTATCTTCAACTTCCTTCTTTCACACACCTTCCCAAACTCTGTCACTAACTTCCTCAATCCCTTCTCTGATCCTGCTACAAGCGCAGTGTCGTCAGCAAACAACAGCTGGCTTATCTCCCGCTTTTCTCCATTTTCTTTAACCATCTCCAACCCCCTACCCACTACCCTTGCATTCACCTCTCGCATCACCCCATCCATGTATAAATTGAACAGCCAAGGCGACATAACACATCCCTGGCGAAGTCCTACTTTTACCTCAAACCACTCACTCTCTCCATTTCTAATTCTGACACAGGCTCTACTACTCTCGTAAAAACTCTTGACTGCTCTTAACAGCTTTCCTCCTATCCCATATATCTGCAATACCTCCCACAGTGCCTTCCTGTCTACTCTGTCATAAGCCTTTTCCAAATCCATAAAGGCCCAAAAAACATCCTTGCCTTTTCCTAAAACAATTAAAAATTATTTTTACGCGCGCGCACGTAGACACACACACACACACACACACACACACACACACACACACACACACACACACACACACACACACACACACACACACACACACACACACACACACACACACACACACACACACACACACACACACACACACACACACACATGCACGCACGCACACACACACACATGCAGAAGGGGGTATATACTTGAAAATTTAACATTCAGTAATACATCTTATCCTTGCCTAACGGCACAATGCATACAAGAGTGGAATCTATATTTTTTTTATGATGATATCCGGTGCAAACCTATAATATCAGGTTATTCTGTGCGTTTTGTCAGTTTTTTTTCTATCCGGTACAAACCTGTAATATCATTTTATTCTGTGCGTTTTATCTATTTATTCATTTATTTATTTATTTATTTATTTATCTATTTATTTATTTATTTATTTTATTTTATTTTATTTTATTTATTTATTTATTTATTTATTTATTTATTCTATTTTTTTTTTTTTTTTTTTTTTTTTTTTTTTTATCGGTCCATGAGAAGGCGTGGGGAGAAGACGTCGCGAGAAGGAACGGTGGGAGCAAATGTCACACTGAAGACGAAAATGTCTGACCTTGAGATTATGGACTTCAGAAGTGATTAGCAAACCTTTTTTCTTCTGACCCCAATTTTCTCTGACCAAGAATACGATTCGGCCATCTTCTCTGTGTAATGACGTATCACACTGGGCTATCTTTCCTCCAGCTGCGACCAAATTGGCGGAACCCAAAGCTGTCAACCAGTGACGTTGAATATTTCTATCTTAATGTTCTGATCTATAGGTAAGTGTAGGCCATATGGTCTCTTGCAGTCTCCCCCATCTTTATGCCCTTATATTCTCTCAAGGGACAGAAGTAATAATTATTTTCTAAATTTATTTATCTATTTATCTATTTGTAGATATTTCACTCCCTTATAAGATATACAGATAGATTTGTGAAGAAATAGTTAAGGAAATAATTATGCATGGGTCTGGTCCGTAGGGGTGTGAAGATGTACTGCATAAGTCCCATGCAGAGCCCCCAAGGCCGGGGTTATCACACTAGGACCAATCTGTTGTTCTAAATTCGAAAAAAAAATTATGTAAGTCGACTTCTGTTGTCAACATGAAGCTTATTTGGCCACTATCTGTGAGATAAAGAGAACTCTGTTATCAACACAGTCACGTAAACCTCTTGACCATTCGGTACAGTTTTGGTCTTTTAACTATGAAATGTGATTCGCCAGAGTCAGTACAGAGGAGAATGACCAAAACAGTACAAGGGCTTCGAATTTCACCTTACGAAAACAAGCTTCAGCAATTTAAAGCCCTATTGAAACGAGGCTAACTTAGTAGCCCCTAGTGCCATCTGCAAGTTAACGTGCCCGGCAAGTAAGCGTTTACACTAGGATAGTTTGGAGGCAAGTTGACTAACTTTCAGTTGATATTAGGTAAGTAGAGGGCTAGTTTACAAGTTTCTAGCCCTATCGGTTACTAAACTAGCCCCACTTAATTTACATTTTCTGGACAGACATAGAGTGCCGAGTGAATTAAAGTCTAAAATAATTCAAAGAAGGAAGAGAAGGAAGAAGGAAGAGGAGGTGGAAGAAGGAAAAGGGAAAGGAAGAGCAGGAGGAAGGAAGAGGAGGAGGAAGGAAGAAGAGGAGGAAGGAAGAGGAGGAGGAAGAAGGAAGAGGACGAGGAAGAAAGAATAGGAGGAAGAAGGAAGAGGAGGAGGAGAAAAGAAGAGGAAGATGAGGAAGGAAGAGGAGGAGTAGGAAGGAAGAAGGGGAAGAGGAAGGAAAAGGAGGAAGAAGGAAGAGGAGGAGAAAGAAGAGGAGGAGAAGGAAGGAAAAGGAAGGGAGGTGAATAGAAGGAAGAAAGAAGAGGAAGACGAGGAGGGAAGAGGGGGAGGAAGGAAGAAGATAAGGAAGAGGAGGAGGAGGAGGAGGAGGAAGGAAAAGGTAGAGGAGGAAGGAAGAAGAGAAGGAAGAAGGAAGAGGAGGATCAGGAAGGAAAAGGAGGAGGAAAAGGAAATAGCAGGGGGAGGAGGAGGAAGGAAGAGGAGGAAGGAAAAGGAGAAGGAGGAAGGAAGGAAGAAGAAAAGGATAAACGAAGAGGAGGACCAGAAAGGAAAAGGAGAAGGAAGAAGGAAGAGGAGGAAGAAGAGGAGAAGGAGGGAGGAAGAGGAGGAGGAGGAGGAGGAAGGAAGTAAAGAAGGAAGAAGAAAAAGGAGAAGGAAGAAGGAAGAGGAGGAAGGAGGAGGAGGAAGGAAGAAGAAAAGGAAAAAGGAAGAGGAGGACCAGAAAGGAAAAGGAGAAGGAAGAAAGAAGAGGAGGAAGAGAAGGAGGAGGAGGAGGAGGAAGGAAGTGGAGAAGGAAGAAAAAAAAGGAGAAGGAAGAAGGAAGAGGAGGAAGAAGAGGAGGAGGAGGAGGAAGGAAGTGGAGAAGGAAGAAGGAAGAGAAGAGGAGGAGGAGGAGGAAGGAAGTGGAGAAGGAAGAAGGAAGAGAAGAGGGAAGAAGGAAGAAGAGGAAGAGAAAAGTAGAGGAGGAGGAAGAAGTAAGAGGAGGAAGAAGGAAGAGGAGGAGGAGAAAGGAAGAAGAGGAGGAAGGAAGAGGAGAAGTAGAAGAAAGAGGAGGAGAGTTTTGTCTGGTGGAATGTAAGGCTCATTTCACGCGTATCGACTTTTCGCCGTGGGCCGTCTACGACCGGACGTCGTGCTCCCAAATAACTATGTGTGTCTATAGACCCTTTCACACGTCGTGTCGTGGACGGCGAAAAGTCGATACGTGTGAAACGAGTCTTAGTCATCATCCTTAATCATTAAGGACGCTTTCACACATCATAAACACGTATGAAAGGTTCCATAGACACTCATGGTTATTTGAGATCACGACGACGTGTCGTGGACGGACGGCGAAAAGTCGATGCGTGTGAAACGAGCCTTATAGTTTGTTTCGATGCGATATGGACGTTGATTGGTCGAAAGGCTCTCGGCGAGTTTAAGGCAATGGTAGACATGCTTTTGTGAGACATAATCTACTTTTTTTACAGCTACCCTGATGCAGTCTACCAACCTAACACAGGAATAATACATCTTTACGAATAATTGTATATTGTTCAAACATGCCCATCATTATAAATATAAATATGATTTATCCACAGAAAAAAGGAGAAATATATTGATATCACGAGTACCTGGCTTTGCTATGGCAGCTATTTGCATGACAACTTGTGAAGGACGAATCATTAAGAGGTTACAGTACTGTGATCGACTTAAAACAGGAGTGTGATCGACTTAAAACAGGATCGTGATCAACCAATCGATCGTGATCGAAAGATTGGCCTCCCTTGGTTTAAGGTATCGGCTTTGGGAAGAGGAGAAGAGGAGGAGGAGGAGGAGGAGGAGGAGGAGGAGGAGGAAGGAAGAGGAGGAAGAGGGAGGAAGAGAAGGAAGAGAAGAAAGGAAGAGGAGGAAGGAAGAATGGAATGATTCAAGGATTGTCCGACATCGCGACATCAAAGGCCATTGACGCCGATATCGTCTAAAGAAAGTCAA
>NC_134784.1:28477705-28495205 GCF_046742065.1 Oratosquilla oratoria
AATTCCTCTCTCTTCCTCTCTCTTCACAGTTCCTCTCCTCTCCTCTTTCCTCCCTCTTACCCAATTCCTCTTCCTAACTCATATCCTCTCTTCTCCCCTCTTTCCTCTTCCCAATTCCTCTCTCTTCCTCTCTCTTCACAGTTCCTCTCCTCTCCTCTTTCCTCCCTCTTACCCAATTCCTCTTCCCTTCTTTCTCTTCCTAACTCATATCCTCTCTTCTCCCCTCTTTCTTCTTCCCAATTCTTCTCTCTTCCCTCCTCTTCACAGTTCCTCTACTCTCCTCTTCTCTCCTTCCTCCTTCCTCTGCTCTCCTTCCTCTTTCCCCTCCTATCCATCCTCTTCCCAAAAACTAGCTTATCAACAGAATGTTTACCGTATGGAATAGACTTAGCAACTATGTAGTGAACGCTGTAACAATTTGTTGTCTTAAGAAAAGATGAGCTAATTTTATAGACGGTGATGACAGATGGCAAGGAACATGACACTACATAGTGTAGGCCTTATGGTCTCTTGCAGTCTCCTCCCTAGCTATCTTGACCAGTTCTATTGACCTGTCGCCAGACGATTTTATTCAGCTGAGGAAGGGTGAGAGGAAGGGGGGCAGTTATCGCCATGGTATGTACCACCTCGAAACTCCTCTTTCCCTTAAGTGACTCCCTTTAATTATTTCATTCTAGCCAACATCTGTTGATTTCATTCAACTGTGGTAAAACAGACCCTACACGATTAATATCATTGCGCAATATTTCATATTGTACAATATTATTGACGGTCACAGCATGATGTCTTCATTATGTTCTGTCATTCTCTGTGATGCTTTCAATACATTTTGTCATTCTTCAGTACCATCACTACATCGTCAATAATATTGCACAATACGGAATATTGCGCAATAATATTGACCGTGTAGCTCCCGCTTTAGTCTTTTGGGATGTACAGGAGCTAGGGGTTCCCCCAGATGAATAAAATCACCAGGCGGCAGTTAAGTATGCTGGATAAAGGATTAACCCCCCTTAACCCCCTAGATAACATTAACCTCCCTTTGTTCGGTTTAGTTAATCCTCATGTGATGAACCTGGTTAAGACCATGTCTGACGTCATCTCTTAGCCACAATTTGGTTGCCATACAATTACGACTTCACATATTTTGTTCTGGCTGTCAATAGACTATTCTTATTAAGCTTTGTTAACTCCATGATGGAACAAATCTCGGTCGTGACGTCACTCGTCCTCAACTTATGACGTCACTCACTCATCAACCCATTGGTTCTTGATAACAGTGACGTCATCAAGAGACGATTTTAATCAAGGAAATCTCTGGAGGCAGCCAGAATAAAGTATGTGAGGAGTTACTAGTAAAAGGGTTACCTGAAGGACCATCCATCCACCAAAATAGATAAATAAAATAAATAAAGATAAACAAGTAAATGAATATAATCTTCGTCAACAATGTCTTCCTCTGATTCATCGTCCCAAGAGTTAAAGAACTTCAATCTGCCAAAAGGACAAATTTCGACGACTTTTCGACCTCTCAACTGGACCTCAACTCGTCGACATGTGCCACCAAAGTCTCCTCGCCGACAACTCGCCAACCGTCAATGATTTCTTTTTGAACGTGTTTTCTTGTATACACAGTGGTCATCTGCTTTGACGTGGCAACACCCCTTGTAAAGGGGGAAAAAGGGCCTTTGTGTGTGTGTGTGTGTGTGTGTGTGTGTGTGTGTGTGTGTGTGTGTGTGTGTGTGTGTGTGTGTGTGTGTGTGTGTGTGTGTGTGTGTGTGTGTGTGTGTGTGTGTGTGTGTATACATCTACCATTCTTTCCACCAATGTATCACTGTGTCACACTTGAGATATTCTATTCAAGCTGACGCCAGGCGCCTTTTAGTCCTGAGAGGTGGGGGTGGGTGGGGGTGGGGGTGGATAAACAACAGAACTCGTCAACGTCATCCCTAAGGCCCAAAGGTTTTCTTGCTCCCTCTGTCGTTTATTGTATCCCCCCTCATCTCCCTCCTCCCCCCCTCCTCCCCCCTCCTTCATTCGTCTTATTTGGTTTAACTCAACTGTTCTCAAATTATCTTATATGGCAACCCCTTTCACTTCCAACAGACACCCTCCCATCCCGCATGTTTTTGTATTTATACGAAAATATGTATATTTTCTATTCATATCTTAGATCTAAGTATGTCTTAGAAAACGGGTTGGGGTGGGTTACTGACAGAATTATACGTGTGCAATTGCAGATACTTGTTCTTGGAATTATTTCATTATTTTTTATAAAACAATGACTGTTGAGGAGATGAATCTAACGCCCGGGGAGGCGACCCCTAGTTCGGGAACCACTGGTTTGAGCTAAAAAAAAAAAAAAAAAAAAAAAAAAACGAGATTTATGACGTAAGCCCTAAACCGAATGACGTCATATACTGAGGTCATCTGCACCAAGTAAAAAATATTTTTTGTTATTCTATTTTTGCATTTCACCTTATTTTTGTTCTTTTTTATTTGCTTATCTTATTATACGACTTTGTTTCTGGACGCCTATACCCAAGTAATCTCCGCTTCTGTATAGGATTACCCATCAGCTCCTTAAGGGGATATGAGTATGAGTATAAACGACTTCGGTTACAAAACTTGATTTTTCAAATCTCCAATTATCAAATTATCTTTTCGTCATATATAGCAAAACTGAACAATAAACTAAGAGATTATAAACCTATACAAATGTTAGACATGTTGTTGAAATGTTCCTAGAGATGTCTAGATTTCTGTTAGCGAAGTCTTTTTCTATTCATTCAAATGAAGGTTGGAGGTAGAATGTCGAAGGAAATATATCCCAGTGTGATAACTCTTCAGGGAGACGGAGGGGAAACAGTTTCGATCTCCTCACAATCTCTTCTAATCGTATCTCTTATCTCATCTTTAATGTGGCCTCAGATAACGTTCACGACTTCAAGATAACTCGAATCGTGATCTCGGTGCAACTCGCCCGAGGTGAGAAAAGTTAGGCTCACTCATATGGCAACATCCCTAGCTGATGCGTTGGGCTTGTTGCCATACATATACACCCGCGTCCGTCCCTTATCACGGACCCCTCGACCCTGAGACAATTGACCTCCACAAACTCGCGTTCTTCGACTTCCCGATTCGCGTAGACCCTTAGGCCGTACTGGCTGATAGAGACTCCTAGCCGTCACTACCTCCCCTGACAGGGACGTGTACAGTCCGAAGGTCTGGTTAACTGGGATCATTGACCCCGGGCACAGTGCCAGAAATCCCACGTGTTAGGCCCCGTGTCCTGGTGAGTGTCGAAGACTTGGCACTGCTTGCCAGTCCACCCCTCCCCCTCCCCCACACAAAGCCTGCGAAGGGAGTTGCATCCAATGGGATCAGCAACCAACCACGAACAACATCTAGTGCCAGCTTGTGAAGGTCGGGCTCTTCTACAGCTGTCTGCGGTTCGATTTTTTATTAAATGAGTTGGCATTCTTGAGTGCCACTCCCCCACTCCCCTGACTCCTCGACCCTTTCACCTACCATGGTTGCTAGGGCAATGGCGAGGCATTGAAAGATCGCACTTCCTTGCCAACGCCTAAGAAATAAAAATAAATAAAATAGAAAGGAAAAGATACGTTCTGAATTCCTAGAATTATTTTTTTCTTTTGCAAATGGGTCACCCTTCTAGGAAATTTCTTCACAATTCGAAAACAGATTGGCATACTTCAAGAAGTACAACCACATACCGAACACGCACGCAAACACAGGCGTTTAAGAATAAGAAAATGTGGGGGTGGTGGACTTTGGACCGATACGTTAGGTTGGACCGCATTTGTGACACTTCAAATGGAGAGGAGAGGAGAGGAGAGAGAAAGAGAGAGAGAGAGAGAGAGAGAGAGAGAGAGAGAGAGAGAGAGAGAGAGAGAGAGAGAGAGAGAGAATGAAAGAGAGAGGGAGGGAGGGAAAGAGAGAGAGAGAGAGAGAGAGAGAGAGAGAGAATGAAAGAAATAGAGAGAGAGAGAGAATGAAAGAAAGAGAGAGAATGAAAGAAAGAGAGAATGAAAGAAAAACAAAAAAGAAAGAGAGAAATAGAGAGGGAAAGAGAGAGAGAGAGAGAGAATGAAAGAAAGAGAAAGAGGGAGGGAATGAAAGAAAAAGAATAAGAGAGAAATAGAGAGGGAGAGAGAGAAAAAAGATGGAGAGAGAAAAAGAGAGAAAGAGAGAGAGACAGAGACAAAGAGAAAGAGAGAGAGAGACAATAACTTGGCACTCTTGGCAGATCACACACAGCAGGAAGAGGAAGTAGAAAATGAGGAAATTTTGATTTATGAAAACACGAAAAGTTTCAAAGGAACCAAACCTATTCGAAACACTTTCAGCCAACTTAAGGTAAACATACGATAGGAGAACGCAAGCTAGGCCACTGACAAAAAAAAAAAAAAAAGGTAAAAGTCTATGAAAGTAAATTAGATTAGGTTAGTGTAGGTTAAGTCAGGCTAAAATGAATAGGTTTAGCTAGGCTGGGTTGGGTTGGTCTCAGTCAAATTAGGTTTGGACTTCGCTCTATTGACTTTTCCGTCGATTTTTTACCGATGATTTTCTTTTCCGTCGATTTTTTCCGTCGACTTTTTCCGTCGACTTTTTCCGTCGATTTTTAGTCGATTTTTTCAGTCGATTTTCTTTTTTGTCGATTTTTCCGTCGATTTTTTTCCGTCGATTTTTCCCGTCGATTTTTCCCGTCGACTTTTTCCGTCGATTTTTTCCGTCGATTTTTTTTTCACGAATTCGATATCAAAAGCTGTGAGCTTCCACTCACTGACACGTGACAAAGATTTCAAACATGACCCTCACCCTATCTACAGTTAAATCACCCAACACTTGTCACCCTAATCTCAGAATCAACATCCTTGACACCAATGGGGAGGGGGTTGGGAGAGCGGTTCTTCCCCACCCGCTCCCCTTAACTGAATAAAATCACTTGACGGCAGCCTTAAAAAGAATTAAAGGAACCGTTCGAATCTTCTTCGGGTAACGCTATTCCTTTCAAATTTTGCTGGCGCAAAGCGATTTCATAAACCACCCTTGTGGAGTTACATGACTTGTCAACCTGTGATTGGCTCTGGAGGCAGCTCCTCCCTCGGACGAATCCGAAGCGACCAATCACAGGCCGGCACAAAGAAAAGGGGTGGAGCTAATTTAGTAGTACTGAAATAAAACGACTATGTAATCTTGTTTAGTATCTGAACATGAATTGTAGTAGTTAAACAAACGACAATAACGACCTTTGTAGTTAGCCTTATTACCTGTTTCCCTTTACCACAGTGGTTTTCAAACTAGGGGTCATGCAGACCTCCAAGGGACACAAGAATCTAAGGCAGGGTTTCTCAACCTTTTTACTCTTGCGTAACCTTTAAGATAGATTTCATGTCTCAAGGAACCCTTGCAAAAAAAAAAAAAAAAAAAAGATAGATAAAAAAAAATAAAAAACATATACCATATCTTTCTCATTTCATTTTCATCGTAATAATTGGTTAGATAGGATGATGTCTATATTACGTTATTACAATAACCAAGAATATGTCGTGCGTGTTTGATTACATTACGTATATGAAATTAAATCAAAAATCAAAAGTGTATTAGCTGATCTCACTTGTTCTCGCGGAACCCTTAGGGACCTCTTGCGGAACCCTTAGGGACCTTTTGCGGAACCCTCAGGGACCTTTTGCGGAACCTTTAGGGACCTTTTGCGGAACCTTAGGGGTCCGGGGAACCCTAAGGTTAAGAAACGCTGATCTAGGGGTCCATAGTCTGGTGGTACAAAGTATACATTTCTATATAAAGCGAGAAATCTGAATGTATAAAAAGTTTGGACAAATATAAGATAATTATGATTGTCAGCTTTGTAATAAAGTACAGTGTCTCTCTTCATCAACATTTCATTTAATTTTATTTACTTACTTATTTATTTTTTATTTATCTATTCTTATTTATTTATCTATTTATCTATCTATTTATCTATTTATTTATTTATTCATTTATTTATCTATTTATTTATATATTTATTTATCTATTTATTTATCTATTTATTCATTTATTTATTCATTTATTTATCTATGTTAGGCGGGTTGGGATTTGGGAGAAAATTTATAGGAATCTACACATATACTGAGTCTGAGGACCCCTGCCTTAAAAGTTACCCTTTTTACCTTAACGATCCACTACTAGACTAAATGCTCAAAAACAAATCTAAAGAACAAACACAAACAGATACGAATAACTAAGAATGAATATACCGAATGAACATGCCGTCCTATAATTAGGAAATTATAATTGTGTACGTTTCTACTCAAATAGAATAATTATTTCATTTTTGAGCTTGTGGGGGGAGCGTCGCCCATCCCAGGTTATGAGCCACGAATTTGTGGAACAGTACTTCATTCATCAGTAAAATCGATCAAACAGACAAATTAATTGCGAATGTATCTATACAGATTATCTCCTCTGCCCTGAATCTGCGTCAATCTGCAACATCAAAGATGAAATGAATAGATAAATGAAATTAAATTTATTATCAAATAAATGTACAAAAAAAAATTGAGGATGGGTAGAGTGCGTGTGGCAGGGGTGAGGAGGAGGATGGGGAGGGGTAGGAATCTTGACGACAACTCTATCGAGGCCAGACACAGAAGCGACAGACATACACTCTCGCCCAATGACCCTGGGTAGCGGCAGACCCCAAACAACCTCCTCCCCCTCCCCCCAACTCCTTCCCACTCTTCCTTTCCTCCAAGCAACAACATTCAAATCTCGTTACACAACCCATTACGTCACCAGTTACGGTATTTGGAACGAGACGACCATCCTGCAGCCGCGTGAAATTGCCCACAAAGGTGGAAGTGATAGTACAGTAGTCCATAGCAACAACGCCCATGCAGCGTAACGATAAGATCGTGTCCGCACTGCCAAAGAGATTGTATGCACGAATGTTATGATGGACTATCGATACCCACAAGGTGAGTATCGATACCCACAAGGTAAGTTTTCGGTCTTCGATTTCTTTATCTTCTATGATAATCTATACGAAAACCTTGTCAGATAACAATCACGAGATGCTGTTTGTCGGTTCGGGAACAGTTCATATAAAGATAAGCGTATACGTAGGCACCAGATTTCTCTTTTTGACATAGTTTATTGCAATTACTTTATTACGAAAGGTCTTAGCGACTTTTTCCCGCTTATTGACGTCTAGCGTTAACTTCTCCGTAGTTGTTCCTATTGATGAAGTATCCTTAGTGTCCTATAGGACTCTCCTCCATTAAAGTTTACCTTCAGTAATTCAAAGTAGGAATAAGTCATAATTCACAGCGTACTTCCCCATACTCAGATCAGGCGAAGAAATTACGAGGAACGGGCAATTTCGACCAGAATAGGAAAGGTCACAAATGCGCTCAAATTGAAGGTCATCGTTTCATTCAAAGGCTGGGGGAGTGTAGTCCATTTGAAGAAGCCACAGCTGTGCTCATTCTACGTGGGAGAAGTCACAGAATCATTCTTATTGGCAGCGGACCACATCATGTTTGGCCATGCTCGTCTCGTAGATCTTCGGCTTGAATGTTAATGTTGTAGAGATTTGTTCCTTGGTGAGAAAGGAAAGTTATGAATATGAGTAGCCTGCAAGTGTCTTGGCAGGTAGAGGGTTCTCCCCGAGGTCGTCCTTTGTGATGTTTGTTTGTGTTACTGTCTCATGTGGTTCCTTGAGCCTCGCACATGACTGACAGCTCAGACAGTTGGGGACTTCCGTCCGTCGCTGTCACGCCCAGAGAACAGCGTTTCCCAACCTTTTCCGACCCTAGCACTTCTGTAGATAGGTCTAGGTAGTCTAGCACGCCCTAGCTTTGGTTAGCATCTAATTACTAGAAGGATAAAGGAAAGTGAAGTACTGATTGATCAATTATTTTGTTGGTTCCTCGAAACTAAAAACAAATGTTGATCAAAGAAATAAGAAAACTCAAGGAAAAACACAAAGACGTGAAAGTGATATTTTCCCATCAGCACTTCCCAACACCCCAGGTTAAAAAACACTGAGAAGAGGGAGAAGAGAAGGGAAGGATCCTACGCTAGGAGTCACTTAATAACTACGGCAGAAGCCACCACCTTTGCCCTATTATGCCCTTTGGGAGCTGTCGGAGAGGGTGGGGTGGGACTCGAACCCACAACCAAGTAAATACGAGACCAGCACGCTTCCAATGAAGCCTCTGGTGTACCTACCAGCGGAAGTCTAGTTTCAATCTCATGCTCTTCTTTTGTTATCAAAGATGTCATATATGTTGTGTATAGTAACACGTAGCAAAAGGTTATTCCCCCTTATAAAGGGACCAGCTCAAGCAGACCCACGATATAGGAAAAAGTAGAATAAGTTTGCCCCTACCACCTCATCATATGACGTCCTCCATCTACAGAAACTACAGCAACAACAAACTACAGCAACAATGGTTCAATCTAGGAATCCGTCATAAGACAAATATAATCTCCGAAGAGCACCTTCACCTAAAGAAGGACAAAGGAAACTTGGCGTTGTCCTCATTCTCACGCTGATATAGGCATCCGCGTGGTAAGATGAGAGAGAAAGAGAGAGAGAGAGAGAGAGAGAGAGAGAGAGAGAGAGAGAGAGAGAGAGAGAGAGAGAGAGAGAGAGAGAGAAGGGCAGCAGTGGTGGAGGATTGGTCATAAACCAACACAAACTTCTTAACTTAGCAAAACTCATTAAAACAAACAAAAACAAGAACGTCTAGAATAATATACGATCTCTAACAGGCACGAAGAAAAGAATGTAAAGAAAAACAGAGAATAGAATTAAGATTCGAGAATCACAGACCATTGTAGGCAGGGGAGCATCTGTGAGGAAAATCGTATGTTTCGAGTTACGTCGAACGGATCGCGAGTTACGCCTAACGGGTCTCGAGTTACGTCATACGGATCTCGAGTTACGACATTCGGAACTTGAGTTACATGGTTCGGAACTCTAGTTATGTCCTACAGAACCCAAGTTACGTCCAGTCTTGCTTGATCCGTGTGTCAAAACATCAAAACAGGCCTCTCATGGAAGTGTAGCCGACTGTACATGGCCACAAAAGAATACCATCATGTGACCTTAACTACCAATTAGCAACAAGAACTGGTGAAGAAGCAGAAAACTTGTTGTCCTCTTTGGTGCCAGATGGCACTTTCCAGCGAGTGCCACCAGACGATTTTATTCGTCTCAGTCCACCCCCACCCCCCCAGGGAGTTACTGACCTCTATGATCCATTTATTACCGGATGACGTTTGTTTTCATTCTGGTTGCCGTCAGGCGATTTTTTTGTTAACTTTCACTGCATCGAACTACTCTGACCTTTATCCTAAGACTATTTCTAGCCCTCTACACTATCGCCATCTCTCTCCTTGCTCCTTTTAGCAACCAAAGGAGTTAAACAGACTATCTAAATCTTCTCTTAATAACATCCAGAATGTTTTAACTCAAACTGAAAGATGAAGGGATTAAATTGAGGATTGAAATGAGAAATAGAGGAATAGATGCTCACTGGGAGAATAGATTAGAGCGTCGCTACTTGCGGTGGGGGGTGAGGTGACGGCAATTCAAACTCTGCCACCAGCGAGTTGGACAAAGGACATGGTTCATTAAATTCCACGCTAGAAAGGGGCACCGTCCTAACCTCCTGATGGTGGTAGTTCGCGACGTTCAATCGAATCAAATATTTAGGACTAAATTAACTAGAAATACATCAAATACAGGACCCTCAAAAATAAAAACAGAAATAAAAATAAAGAATAATGATAATAATAATAACAATAATAATAATGATGATGATGATGATGATGATGATGATGATGATGATGATGATGATGATGATGATGATGATGATGATGATGATGATGATGATGATGATAACAATAATAATAACAACAATAATAACAATAATAATGATAATAATAATAATAATAATAATAATAATAATAATAATAATAATAATAATAATAATAATAATAATAATAATAATAATAATAATAATAATAATGATGATAATAACAATAACAATAATAACAATAATAATAATAAATTGCGTGACCGTTAATGTTCCGAGAGCACTTCGAATGCTCTTCGGTTTTGTGATCCAACGAAGAAGAAAAGTAAGACACCAAATTCCGACCCGCATAGCACTCACGTCACAATGCTTGCGCAAAACCCAAAGAACCCAAATAGAATCCTCACTGTGTGCAGTGATTCTCTTGCGATACTATTTCGGAATTAGTTCGTGAGTGACCGTTTATGTTTCGAGCGCATTCCGAATGTTCTCCAAACTTTTTGGTCCAACGAAGAAGAAAGAAAGAACTAGAAGAAGAAAGAAGAAGAAGAAAAAGAAGAGGAAGAAGTAAAAGAAGAAGGAAAAGAAGAAGAAAAAAAGAAGAAGAAGAAGAAGTAGAAGTAGAGGAAGAAGAAGAAGTAGAAGAAGTAGAAGAAGAAGAAGAAGAAGAAGAAAAAGACGAAAGAAGAAAAAGAAGAAAGAAAGAAGAAAAAGAAGGAGAAGAAGAAGGAGAAGAAGAGGAGGAGGAAGAAGAAGAAGAAAGAAGAAGAAGACACCAAATTTCAACACGCATAGCGATGACGTCACAATGCTCGTGCAAGCGCACTTCACACCAAAAAATATATATATATATCTATATCAGAAAATCTCATTGCGAGAGGGAATTATTCCACTGTTGCCATTCGCTTGTACACTTGTTCTGACTGTCGCCAGTCGATTTTATTCAACAGAGATGGTGATGCCACATGTCACTGATTTCCCTGTGTTGTCACAATGTTGTCAGTATTAGTACAATGTTGCCAGAAAGTTGTCATCATTATCACCAGAGCTGTCACATTGTCAGTGTTTTCAATGTTGTCAGCTTTGTCACGTTGCTCTCTTAATGTTGTCAGCTTTGTTATGTTCTCGTAATGTTATCAGTGTTACCACCATCTCAATGGTATTACACAATAATGTCACAATGTGACAGTGTTCACTAGTATTTTGAACAACCTATTAGTACTATCAGATACAATCTTACTGTAATACCCTCACAAGGGGAAGTCATTATCTATTTATTTTTTAACGAATTTGTCCTTGAAATGAGATTTTTTTTCTTCTAAGTTCATATTCCCCACAACGACAAAGAAACAAAGTTAAACCTAACCTAACCAAACCAGCTAAACTCTCCCCCCCCATACACACACCCTCGTACCTTCCTTCATTCCCACCATCTAAGAACTATCATAGACATAAATCTAATTACTTAAAGGAAACGCAAAACATCTCAAAAACATGCGACGATTTGAGTAGAAGAAAATTCTTTGACTATGCTGACCTACTTAACGAATGTAAAATAACAATCGGGGATAATACGGGTGTAACAAATAAATAATAACTTATCAGAACCTTGCCACATTGTGGTCAACGTGTTTTCGCCGTTGCTGTCGACTTAAACCGGTTTTGACCGGTTACAACCAGCGCGGACCGCCTCGGGGGTTATTTTGGGAACGCGTGTTCCCCCACCCCTACTGTCGATCCCAACACCGCCAAGAGACGACCTACTTACACACCTTCCGTGCCTGCAGTAGGTGACCTACTTACACATCCCTTACTGGTAGTAGACGATCTACCAACACCTGTGCTAGTAGTGAACGACCTACTTACACCTTCCGTGCAGGGTTGGAAGACAATCTACCAACACCTTCCGTGCCGTGTTGGTAGACGATCTACTTACACCTTCCGTGCCGGTAGTAGGTGACCTATTTACACCTTCCGTGGCGGTAGTAGGTGACCTACATACACATCCCTTACTGGTAGTAGACGATCTACCAACACCTGTGCTAGTAGTGAACGACCTACTTACACCTTCCGTGCAGGGTTGGAAGACAATCTACCAACACCTTCCGTGCCGTGTTGGTAGACGATCTACTTACACCTTCCGTGCCGGTAGTAGGTGACCTACTTACACACCTCCTGTGCCGGCAATAGGTGACCTACTTATACTTCTCGTGCTGGTAGTAGACGATCTACCAACACCTTCCGTGCTAGTAGTGAACGACCTACTTACACCTTCCGTGCAGGGTTGGTAGACGATCTACCAACACCTTCCGTGCCGTGTTGGTAGACGATCTACTTACACCTTCCGTGCTGGTAGTAGACTACTTACACATTCTATGCCGGTCAGTAGATAATCTACTTACAACTTCCGTACCGGACAGTACTTTCCTTTTCACACTCTGCCGTCAGGTGATTTTATTCAGGTTGGGGGTTCAGGGGGGCATCCACTAAAAGGAATTATTTACAACATGGTCGAAATAGAAATAGAAAATATAGATAAATTGATAGATAAATAGGTAAACGAATAAATAAATAGGTTTGTAAATAAATTAGTAAATGAATTGCATAAATAATTTACACTTAAATTTACATAATTAGATTAATAAATAAATAGATGATTAGATATACAGTAAATAAACACATCAAGTAGTAGATATCAAAATAGATGGATAGAAAGTAAATGAAAATAAATAAATAGAAATAAGCATAAAAAAGATTAATAAAAATAAACAAACAAATTCAACGACGAATAATTTCTAACACTTTGTGAAGGTACTAACGGTCTCAGCGCCGTACTAACGAGGTCAACGCCGTACTAACGGGGTCATTGGCTCTCTGTGGACAGGAAGATCGACCTCCGTGAAGTCATAAATTCTTGGCGTCAGCAGTGATACAAGAAAAATTTCTCAGAAATATTCATTGATCACTCATATGTCAATACCGTTTCCTGCTTAGAGGCGCAGTTTTCTTGGCACCTTCTCGACTCGCTAACGTCTTTTCGTCTCCTTCAGACGCCTCCTCCTCCCTTCCTCCTCCCTCCCCCCCTTCCTCCTCCCTCCCCCCCTTCCCCCTCCCTCCCTCCCCTTCCGACCCACCGTGAGCCGGTGAGAAAAGCATGCAATATCCAGATAATACTGGTTATCACCAGTTCAATACTCTCAGAATCGACTCGACGAGTGGCCTATTCAACACGACGAAAAGGGTTATCAAACCGGGCTATCTTCCTTCCAGCCTCCGATTAACCCATTAAACTCCGATGACAATATTCTTGTCATTTGGTCAAATAAAACAAAAAATCATAAAACACCAAAATGTTTGATCAAACACCAGAAAAAAATGACGTCAATCCTCGCTTCGCTCGCAGCGAAGCGAGGATTGACGTCATATTTTTCTGGTGTTTGATCAAACATTTTGGTGTTTTATGATTTTTTGTTTTATTTGACCAAATGACAAGACATCTTGTCATCGGAGTTTAATGGGTTAATCGGCGGAAAATCCCACTTCCAGCACCGCTTTAGAATATTTTGTTTTCTTAACAATTGACATAGATGTTTATCTCCAGCATATCATATTCCACCCCGAAAGCTGAGGGCTACAAATCTGCTGCAAAAATCGAAGGAAAAATAGCTCAATGTGATAGCCTAATTTGGTTTGTTCCCATGCTGTCGCCAGATGATTTTATTCAGGCGAAAACCGGAGTGGAGGTGGGGGTGGACTTGGAGCCGTGGTGACTAGATTAAGCAAAATTAAGCTAAATCTCATATTTTTTCCATAAAAAATACCATATTAATAGAAGAATATATAACAAGAATCCAAACATATCAGAAGGGACGAAGGATCTAGATTTATTTTTTTCCAATCTAGCATGATTTCAACTGCTGTCTAGCATATTCATGCTTGAGGTGCATGATGTTATAAACGGGGAAGTTTTACTCTCGGAGTAAACAAAGCTCTTTACTGAACTGAGGAGAAAAGAAAAGACTTCCCGATAAGGTGATAGCATGTATCACAAACCGAAGTTTTATATGATTCTTCTTTATTATCTTCGTTGTCTTCTTTGCCTTCTTTGGCTTCTTTGTCTTCTGCCTTCTTTGGCTTCTTTGTCTTCTGCCTTCTTTGTCTTCTCTGTCTTCTTTGTCTTCTTTATCTTCTTTGTCTTTGTCTTTTTTGTCTTCTTATTTCCTTTGTTTTCTTTGCCTTTTTTTTTTTTTTTTTTTTTTTTTGTCTTCTTTGTTTTCTTTGTCTTCTCTTTCCGACAGATTCGTAGGCCAAGAGGACCTCCTCTTTCGCCATTCAAGGACTTAAACACAGGTCCTAATCTCTTCGGGACTCGAACTGAGTGCTAACTTTATTCTGGCTGACGTCAAACGATATCACTCAGTAGCGTGACACCTGTCCAATTTTCTTTGTCAAGTAGATGTTCACACACGGCAAGTAACTTGCACGCTTGACTTGCCTCTCAACTTGCCCCGTGTAAACTAGGCTTTACAGTCATTCCTTTGACACTTGTGAAGCCCCCATGGTGCCACTTCAACTAAAGACTCGTTTACACGGGGCAAGTTGAGAGGCAAGTCAAGCGTGCAAGTTACTTGAACTGGATGAGAAAGCGAGCAAGTACATCTTCACACAGGCCACTTGTCTCTGACTTGGCCTATGTGAACACGTACTTGCTCGCTTTCCTCTTCAGTTCACGTAATTTCCACACTTGACTTGCCTCTCAACTTGCTCCGTGTAAACAAGGCTCCTGGAGCAATGCACCAAGCGAAGAGCGGTAGTAGGCGAACTTACTGTAGACAGCCCTACAGGAAGAACCTATTGCTAAGGACGCCTGACGAAGGATCCTCCTGTAGAGGGTGACTCTGAAGACGAACCTGTTACAGGATATAGCACTAACAGAAGAACCTACAATCCGAAGGAAATCTACTGACGGAGGGATTTCCTTCAGAGGAAGAGCTTAATGTAGGAGAGGTTAGGGTGGCCTGGAGGTGGGAGGGGGGGAGGAGGTGTTTAGGTGCCGTAACCAAACGGGAACCGTGAGGCAGTTAGAGTTACCTTCACGCGTTGCTGCTGCCTGACGAAGAAGCACTCGCCGGTCTGTAGGAGAGGTCATCGAACTCCCGTAGTGTTGGACTCGTGATCGACAGTTATTAACCTCCTGGACGAGAGCTCAGAGCTCGTAGGATCGATCTATGGGTAATATTGTGACCTTACACGCACACATCCCCCATCTCCCCGCCCACGAGAGTTGGAGTAACAACCCGCAGCGCAGCGATACTGAAATTATTTCAGCCCTTGGAGGGATTCGAACCCGGACCGCTGTAGTGGCAGGCGAGAACTCTAACCACCGCGCCACGAGGTGTGAGTGTGTGTGTGTGTGTGTGTGTGTGTGTGTGTGTGTGTGTGTGTGTGTGTGTGTGTGTGTGTGTGTGTGTGTGTGTGTGTGTGTGTGTGTGTGTGTGTGTGTGTGTGTGTGTGTGTGTGTGTGTGTGTGTGTGTGTGTGTGTGTGTGTGTGTGTGTGTGTGTGTGTGTGTGTGTGTGTGCATGGGGTCTTCAGATCTGGTCATCTATCCATCCGCGGTGCCGGAAACCGCATCAACAGCCTCATTGGCTCTCTTTGGGAGCCTCAATTGCCCTGGTCTTCACCTCAGCCTCCCTTCTTAGACTTCTGACCTTCATCTATGTTTACCTACTTCCTTCTGAGGCCACAAGCTATAAACCACTGTAAATAGAAACACTTCTATCCTCTTCCGGTTCCATTTATATACCCTGAGGCACTTCGCTATAGACCTAACTCCTGTTGATTGGGGCTATCAAACTATAGAACGTCTTTCTATGTTTCTTTCCGGCTTCAAATGCCTAAGTGGCACCTTTGCATGGGCTGTCTAAATCTATATAGTTATAGAACATCTTCTATACTTCATGTCAATCAAACAAAGAATGTTATTTATTTGATTTGAAAACCCTTTCTCATCTGGACCCCTGTATACATGAATCTGGTAATCACTTGGCGATTCGAGTCCTATCCCCCCCCCGCCCCCGCCCGCTAGAAAATGAACGAACGAATCGAAACAAAACAAAAACACGAATTAAAAACAAATGAAAGAAATACAAACATAATTTGACAAAACAGATCTAAATATAAAGAGAAAGGACCTACTGAGGTGTATCATTACGGCTGCCGTGGAGTGATTTTAGTTATCAACGTAGCAACCGTTCCCCTCAAACCCAACAACACGGTTGCTAAGACAGCGCTGCCATGCGTGACGAGCTTTTGCATTTGCTAACGCGAAAGTTGTTCTCTTGCGACGCAGTAACGTACTTACGCTGGGACTGCATCGATTCGATTTTGCGCAAAAAAAGGCCAAGGACTACAATCGTCTTTTAAGGTCAAGTTGCGTAAAGAGGAAGAGGAGGAGGAGGAGGAGGAGGAGGAGGACGAAGAAAAGGAGGAGGAGGAGGAGGGTAAAATAAGCAATGTTGAGAGATAAAGGAGATACGGAAACATGAAAATCATAAAAAAAACGCTTGAGAAATTTTCAAAATAAGCACAAGTATTGAAAACGAAGAGGGGAGAGGGAGAAAGAAAGAGAGAGAGAGAGAGAGAGAGAGAGAGAGAGAGAGAGAGAGAGAGAGAGAGAGAGAGAGAGAGAGAGAGAGAGAGGCAGAGAGAGAGAGAGAGAGAGAGAGAGAGAGAGAGAGAGAGAGAGAGAGAGAGAGAGAGAGAGAGAGAGAGGCAGAAAGAGAGAGACAGAAAGAGAAAGAGAGAGGCAGAGAGAGAGCAGAAAGAGAGAGAGGCAGAGAGGCAGAAAGAGAGAGACAGAAAGAGAAAGAGAGAGAGAGAGGCAGAGAGAGAGAGCAGAAAGAGAGAGAGGCAGAAAGAGAGAGAGGCAGAGAGGCAGAAAGAGAGAGACAGAGAAACTACGAAAACGGAAATCCATGGGTGACCCAAGACACTTTTTTTTTTTTTTTTTTTCTCCTCAGTATTCTTGCATTGTGGCCATCACAGACTGTGCAACTGTGCAACAACAAGAACAACAATCGAACAATTCGTCAAAATCAATCTCCTCAATCCATTCTCTTCGGCGAGGCTGTCCAAGTCCGTTATTTTCTTCTTCTTCTTCTTCTTCTTCTTCTTCTTCTTCTTCTTCTTCTTCTTCTTCTTCTTCTTCTTCTTCTTCTTCTTCTTCTTCTTCTTCTTCTTCTTCTTCTTCGTCTTCTTCTTTTTTCTTCCTTTTCGTTTTCTTTTTTCTACTTTTTCTTCTTTTTCTTTTTCTTTTCTTATTTTCTTTTTTCTTTTTCTTCTTTTCCTTTTTTCTTCCTTTTCCTCTTTTTCCTCTTTTTCTTTTTCTTCTAGCTGCCTCGAGGCGATTCTGTTCTTCTCCCTCTATATGCCGCCTTCTATCATCACTCTTGTTCCTCCTCCTTTCTCTTCCTCCTCCTCATCCTCCTCCTCATCCTCCTTTTTCCTCTTCTTCCTCCTCTTCACTCTTCCTCCTCCTCCCCTTTCCTTTTTCTCCTCCTCTTTCCTCTTCCTCCTACTCCTTTTCATCCTTCCTCCTCCTTTTCCTCTTCACTTTTCCTCCTCGTCCTTTTCACTCTTCCTCCT
>NC_134784.1:28502705-28530205 GCF_046742065.1 Oratosquilla oratoria
ATGACGACGATGATAATGATAAAACCAAATAAATATTGACTTGAATGCAACTTACGCGAGAGTAATTACACTTCGATTGTTAAACAAGTTGTGACTTGTCAAAGAAAACATTTCGCATGTAGGACAACTGGTCCCCCCGAACGGAATTTTTTTCTTTATTTTTTTCTATGTGTCTTTCAACAAATGTCTTGAATCTATTTGTGCATGAACATGCCGGAATACCATCTCATCTTGCTTTATCTTGAAATTGAATAGTCTATTTTGCTTGCAGCCATATCTCATCAGCATTCTATCAATCAATTTCGTTTCATTGATTAATTCATTTTCACACCACTATCTACACCCTAAGCCAAAGTCACCTTTGACGTATGCAAAGAAATCTTAGCTTATATGCAATTGGCCGTTGCTGATAAGTTTACCTAAAGAGACAAGTGAGAACAAAGCATTTATTACTACGACGTCTTGCTTGTCAGAGTTTCGTCACATACAGTCTTCATGAGACTTGTAGGAAAGGTTGCAGAGCTTTTGTCCGTGACCCAATTATACATAGGGAGTACCATAGTCTCAGTATATGCTTCTAAACCTGTGTGCACACCTGCATGCATGTACACTATGCTGTTATTGTTCTTGGGAACTCAGTATCAAACTAACGAATATTCTTCGAAGTAAATCACAAGAGTATAATCAGTTTTAAAAACTGTAGTCCAACATCTAATACAACTATTTGATCTCGTTTGCTGAAAACTTGCTCTTTCACTCTTAGGCTGTGGTATAACCAATGGGAACAGTCTTGGGTGATTTGTTAGAACCATAGGCAAAGGTTGCTTGTACTACCAAGAAGCTTAGCTTATGCATTAACTTAAACTACAAGAAGATTAATTGGTTTAGCCACCACGCCTTTATGACGTGCAGTTGAAGGACACGCCTATTGGTTGGGGGGATTCCTGTAGCCAATCACGTGGGTTTTTAGACCTACGTCATCAAGAGGGCGGAGTCCTGACTGACCGATCTATTTGATTCTAATTCAAGTCTTAAGCCTCATTTACACGAGGCAAGTTGAGAGGCAAGTCGAGCGTGCAAGTCACTTGCTACGAGTTACTTGCGGTGTGTAAACATCTGCTTGACAAAGAAAACTGGGCAGGTTGCCCAATCTTTTGTCAAGCAGATCTTCACACACGACAAGTAACTTGTAGCAAGTAACTTGCACGCTTGACTTGCTTCTCAACTTGTCCCGTGTAAATAAGGCTTTAGTGACAATGACTGCATTCCCCCCCTCCCCCAGCAAGGGGTTTCCGTTAGTGTAACTGTGCCCACTCCCCTCTTCCCAACAATAAACAACATTACAAGGGTTGTGACTGAATCAGCTTATAAGAACGACAATGCAGAGCCCTGACACCTATTTTCTTTGTCCAGGTTTACGGGAGACCGGAAGGGAAGTATCTGGAGGAGGAAGACAAGTCCATGTACAAACAACCGGATGACCTGGGGAGCCAGTACGGAAGCCAGTACGGGAGCCAGTTCGCGATGAAGGCCACAGAGTCCCTCAAACAGGTGTCTGAGGCAAGCAGTTTCATTACTGAGGAGGACCTTCCTCCTCGAAAGGGATGCCACGCGTCTGCCTTCCTCAGGCAGGTAAGGATCGTTCCTGCAGTCTGCCTCCCCTCCTAATCCCCCGTCCCCCGTCAACTCCTAAGCTAGGATCACGCCATCCCATTCCCTCAAGTCCTTAAGAGTTCTCAAGACTTAGGAACTGTCCGTTTCTCTGGTTGTTGTTTTTCTGTCTATACTCGGGTTGTTTTAGTGTTACATATGTTGTGGATACAATTGTATATCCTGTAGTTTTTATATACACGTATATGTTGTATAAAAAGTACACACACACACACACATACATCTATACATACACACACATCTATACATACACACGCACATATCTATACATACACACGCACATACATCTATACATACACACACATGCATCTATACATACACACACACATACATCTATACACACACACACATTTTTGCACCATTGTGAAATACTGGCACTCCACACACCACCATCTGAATAAAACACATATGACACCATTATCCACCACCTGTCTAACCATACTTGTGATTACGTCATCAGCTGGTGGCGGTGATAGTCGTCTGCGCCTCAGGAGCCGGCACTGGCACCATCTTCGCCTATTCGGCCGTGGCAGTGCCCCAGTGGAACGGCGTCGACTCCCATCTGAACCTTACCAAGGCAGAAGCCAAATGGTTCTGTAAGTATCTTTGGTTTTGCGGTTACTGGTGGGTTCCTTTTGCGACTGAGAGAAATACACACGCACACACGCGCGCACACACACTCGTACACACACATACACACACACGACTCGGTGGCAAAGTTGGTAGAGTGCTGGACTGGGTAGTATGATGGTGCTCGCAGTACCCAGTTCGAATCCTGCCCAGGGCCGAAATTATTTCGGTATCGCTGTGCTTCGGGTCGTTACTCTGACTCTCGTGGGCGGGGAGTTGTGTGTGTGTGTGTGTGTGTGTGTGTAAGGTCATAGCATTATCCATAGATCGGTCATACGAGCTCTGAGCTCTCTTCCGGGAGGATAATAGCTGTCGATCACGAGTCCAACACGTGATCCAAAAGACCAAGGTGAATACACACACACACACACACACACACACACACACACACACACACACACACACACACACACAACCATCAATTCTTAGTTATTCTGTAGAGGAAAGAAATGGGAAATCACTACAACGACTGAGCGAAAAGTTGTTCATAAGCTCATAAAATCATATTCTATCAAACGAAAAACATCAACTAGTGTATAACAATGAACATGAAGACAAATGACAATAATAAAACCTTTTATAAACAACTTTGCAAAACACGTGATTTCATTTCTCTCTTCTTTTTTCTTCCTTTCCTCTTCTCCCCCATCCGGGATCCCGTAGCTTCTGTTCCCGTCATGGTCAGCGTCCCGGCCTGCTGTGCCGCCGGGTTCCTCCTCGAAGTCTTGGGTCCTCGCCTCTGCGTCCTCTCGGTGGCGCCAGTGCTTGGGATCACATGGATCGTCATCGCCTACGCCCACGCCTCCTGGCAACTCATGGTCGCCAGGGGAGTCCAAGGGGTCCTAAGTAAGTTCCTCAGCTGGACGTCCTCTCCGATGACTTCGACACTTAGTCCAAGTTTCGCGAGTTTGAGAATTTAGTATTGGAACCAGCCCCACTGCTTTTCGAATAAATCAATGCGGTTGTCATACTATATAAATATTGAATTGAATCATATAAATAACCTCTCCCCTTCTTCCTCAGAGTTACCATATGAAAAAGCTCCCCCACACCCCAACATATTTCTAAGAAAACCACGCCAGCCCCACCCCATCTGTTCCCATAGTATGAACCCCCACCCCAACTAAATACACAGGGCAATGAATGAGAATCCGAGTCTTCAACTATATTTTATTCTTACATTATTACATCTTACTCAACTAAGGGAAACTCCCTTCTGTAGCAAAAGGTTACCAAGATATCTTACTGCCTAGACCCGTAACTATTTGCTTTGATCTATTTATCTATTTAACTCTAGTTTATTCATTTATGTGTTTTTTTTCCAGTGTCCATCATTAGTGTCACCATCACGGTGTACCCCGTGGAGGTCGCATCCTCCCGTCTTCGTGGCGTCCTGATGTCACTAACAGAGACGACAGTTATGACCGGGGTCCTCATCACCTACAGCTTGGGTCTTGTTCTCGAGCCGTCACACTTGGCCCTGGCCTTTGCCAGCTGCCTCGTCATCCAGTTCATCGGTATCTACAACGTCCCCGACTCCCCCATGTGGCTGGCCAAGAAGGGACGCCTTGAAGAGGCCCAGGCGGCGCTTGAATGGCTCAACGGCAAAAAGAGCACCGCGTCTGAGATCAAGGACATGGTCGCCCTGTCCAGCGTTCAGAACTCGGACGACGCGACGTCGATGAAAGCTCAGCTTAAGTCCTTGAAGACAGTGAACATGCTCAAGTCCCTCGTCATCCTCAATCTCATCCTCCTGTTCAAGGAACTGACGGGGCAGTACGCCATTACCGCCTACGCCGTCAGGATCTTCCAGATGGCGGGAACGACGCTGGATCCTTACTGGTGCACCTTCTACATGGGCATCGCCAGGGCCCTTCCGTGCGTCTTGAACTGGCTCCTCATCGAGAGGGTCCCCCGCAAGGTGTTCTTCGTCACCTTCCTCCTCCTCTCGAGCGCAGGCATCGGTGTCATCGGCATTTACATGCTAGTCCTCGAGCAGGGGATTTACCCCGATCTCCCCGAGTACTTCGGCTGGGTACCCCTTAGCGGGATGCTCTTCTTCATCACGTGCTTTAGCATCGGCGTCGGGGCCACGTCCTGGGTCCTCGTGGCCGAGATCATGCCCTCCTCCATTCGCAACATCGGCAGCGGTATCACGAACACCCTCTTCTGCGCTTACCAGTTCATCATCGTCGTGACCTTCCCTGACCTGGTCGAGGTAGCTGGCAGTGGAGGAGCCTTCCTCTTCTACGCCTCCTGCGGCGTGGTGGGCAGTGTCTTTATACTAGCGGCAGTACCAGAGACTCGGGGCCTGTCGCTCGAGAGTATCCAAAACAGAATGAACAAGGAACCTGCTGTTAAGACGAACAAGATCGGAGACTCGACAATAAGTATAGCTTAAGTCCAAAGACTTGTGGTACTCTGAAAACCTTCAATGCGGGGACGCCTTTTTACGGATCTCCTTCTGGCGACAACCATTTCATATGAAGCTCGGGGAAGGAGTCGAGCACGAGCCTGAAAGAGGTGTCATTCCCTTCCCCCTCAGACAGGTGTTCTCATCCTCAAGAACCCCTGTACCACGCTACATCCAAATCCATCAAGAGCGTCCCTGCATTGAATGGAGTTGAATGATCTCGTTGCGTCCGCTTAAAGGAATAGCTTCATAGTCAGGTTTATTTTTGTCCACACTTGTTGACACTGCATTGACGTTATTTAATCAAATATATCCTAATAACCTCCAATCTCTACTGGACCACATCGGTCGTTTTAAGGATTATATTTCTGTTAACGCCAAACTATTTTCTAGTCCAAAAGAGGTTCAAAAAAACTATCCCGATTATATAAAATGTCAATCAACCTCTTTTGGGGTCACTTCTGGCACGTATTTAGAATTTCATTCTGGTTAAGGCCAGTCGATTTTATTCATTTTAGGGTCGCATTTCTTGTCCAAAGGAGGTCAACTGTCCGGACGCGCTAACCAGGTTCCGGCGTGGTTGCTGCTAAACTAGTCAGTAATTGTTCAAAGGACAGTTTCCCTGAGGCTCAGAGGGACCTCTAAATGCAGTCACTTCCATTATCTGCCATACCATCATGGTCATCGTCACGTTTATCAATATCATAATCATCACCATTATCATCATCTTCATCATCATCATCATCATCATCTTCACCGTAGTAGTCGTCGTCGTCGTCGTTGTCGAAATTCGTGCGAAACAAGATATTCGCTCATAATTTTCATCCACGTGTGGGGCCTGAGGACCGTTGCCGGCCACTGAGAGACCGCGGGTTTCCGGTCGATGAAAGTTACCAATAACGACTCGCCCATACGTGATTGACCCATTCGCTGCTTTAATTTTTAATCCTATTCCTATTAAGCCTTCCAATGCTACCGTCTCAGCATTTGTTATGACGGCCGCCATATTGTATTTAGTAAATGTATATATATATATATATATATATATATATAAATATATATATATATATATATATATATATATATATATATATATATATGCAAAACAAATCACTAAATACACGTGATAACAATACTTGCAGGAATCACTTGGAAAATACAAGAAATGAATACCGAACGTTGTCGTCTATTCAAGACATCGTCAGGGTACAAAGATGTCTTGAATAGACGATGTTTTGAATAGACGAAAACGTTCGGTATTCATTTCTTTTATTTTCCAAGTGGTCTCTGCAAATATATATATATATATATATATATATATATATATATATATATATATATATATATATATATATATATATATATATATATATATATATATATATATATATCCCCTTAGCAGCAATGGTGGAAAACCCACGCTCTTATGTTCCTCTGTTCGACACCAGAATAGTTTACTCAGCTGAGGAGAGAAGATCAGAGATGTAACGAGTCCATGACCCCAATGTGTCCCAATTACCCTCCTAAGCTGATTAGAATAGCCTGGTGCCAGAAACAAAAAACTGGCGATTGGCGTCAATACTCAAGAGCATCCAAAAAACTGGCAACAGTCACCAGCGGGCTTTGCAGATTTCTAAGATATACTGTCTCTCAGTCCGGAGATCAAGTCTCGGCCCACCGGGGCTGTACCAGCAGCAGAGGGTAAACACAAGCGAAGGGCTTGTTTCTGGTTCTCGGGTAGCAGTATTAACACGCTCTGGCGTTTTTTTTTTTTTTTTTTTTTTTTTTTCTTTTTTTTATACCATACCCGAAGCTCTCATTTATCTTTCATAGTCTTATTCATACCAGAGATGCAAGACGGGACGAGACTACGACTGCATGTGATAACCAAACGTCAAATGTGATATCCAGTCTGCTTTGGAAGATTCAGATAATTTTGTACTTCGAATGTAGACTTAGGCAATCCGAATGCTGTTCTATGAATATTACACTTGTACTGCTGCTGCAGTGAATCTGTACATTGTGACCACACGAACACGAACGAACATACGCACACACACACACACACACACACACACACACACACACACACACACACACACACACACACACACACACACACACACACACACACACACACACACACACACACACACACACACACACAAACACACAAACACATGGGAAAAGGGAGGGATGCCGGGATGAATATAGGAAACTCTTCTCAAAAATCTTTCGACCACTGTGTCAAAACACTTCACCTGAAACACCAGACATGTGCATTGGCAATTGAACGTTAAGATAAGAGAAAGTGGAGGCTTTGCCAAACACCTGTACTGGGTTAAACAGGTGCTCAAGGAAAAGGTCGAAGAAAGAACACACGTGTTTCTATACTCTGTGATCGATTTGTGATCGATTTGTGTGAACAGGTTGCTACACTTGCTCATTTGTAAAATACAAAACCTTGACTGACGCAGCACAATTGAAACCTTTGTATATAGATTTTATGCTCATTAACATAATACTACGAGGCCTGCGGGCGGGAGACTTGCTCATGTAACTACCTATATAGAATGTGTGCAAGAGATTTTCGTTGAGTCTGTATATATCTAACGTATTCTTTTGAAGTTTGTCACCCGTATCAAAAAATATATCTCATGTATATATAGTATAAACGTGAGGTTTGCCAGGCAAGCCAAAACATTATTCATGTAATTATTTCATTGTTCTTGTTGAGTTACTTTTACGTGAGACGTGAGCCCTAATGTCAACAGCAAGCAAATAAGGAGAGAGAGAGAGAGAGAGAGAGAGAGAGAGAGAGAGAGAGAGAGTGAGAGAGAGAGAGAAAGAGAGAAAGAGAGAGAGAGAGAGAGAATCTCATCTGGTGTATACAAGTATTAGGGCTTATCTGACCAAAAAGTAAGATTTATTTTTTCATATTTCTGTAATCATCCTAAAATGTAAATACAGTTAAATGCCTTACGTGTGGTTTTCTTCCCAAACCTACTTCTTCATCAATCCCGGAGACTAACTGAATTACTTTATTCTGTCTAACGCCAGGAGACTCAGTTTACAAGACAGACGTTTAAGCCCTGAGGGATTAAAACCAGAAAGGACCCAGTGATTACTTTCAGTTGGCATCAGGCGATTTTAATAAGCTGAACGAGATCCATCCCTATATTTGAAAGGTGTGGTCTCCTTATACCATGTGGGGTGAGCGGGACGGGTCCGTAAAAGGGCTGCTCAGTCACACAGTTTGCAGACGATCTGTAGTTTTCCTTGTCCCACTACAGAACGACTAATGGATGTGGACGAGGGTATTTTCTCATGTAACCAGGGAGGTATCTTACATTGCTAACAACGACTTTCAACCTCACAAGTCAAACTTGTGAGTTACCAGGATGAGGGACACAGACCCAAATCGCCATGCATTCCACCAACCACTTTCCCCAACCTCCACCCTTTGGAGCGTGGTAAAGTTGAACTGAACTTAGACTTGGATAAAGACAAACTTGAATTTAAGTCTGTATATGTACAATATAGTTCCAGAACCATGTTTGCCTTTGTTTTGAGAAAACCGAACCAAACGGACCCTAAGGTATCATATCATTGATGGAAGAGGAAGAAGTACTCGCTTGTTTTTGAGAGTTCTTCGTCGGATTCCACGTGATTCACCACTACTGGGTAGATGCCTTGCGTGTGCCCAAAGCGCTACGTCATCCTCGCCACAAACGAGCTTACTAGTGTAGGCCTTATGGCCTCTTGCAGTCTCCTTATGTTCTTATGTTATGTTCAAACTTCAATTTCCAGCGTCACCTGAGAACGCACATTATCAAGACAAAAACAAAAAAGGTGACTATTGAATTGTTCATTTCTGCACATAACTAAAAGTAATTCCAATAAAGACCACAAGTTATTCGAAGAAGGATGGAGAACGAAAGGGATCTTGATATATTTATCAGCAACGACCTTGAAACATCTAAGCAATGTATTCCTGACTTTAAGAAGCTAAATAGAATGCTGGGATTGGTAGCTAGCATCACCTAATTATAAAGAGAAATGGCATCTCAGTTAACAAAGAAATATGATTCTATAAAACAAGGACACTTTGACCTGCAAAATACACCGGGCAGTTAATTCAGAACAAGAACAAGAATAGCAAACGCTGTCACTAAAAACAGCTACTGAAATGCAACAAATTCATAATACAATATAATGGACTTAGAACACTTTGCAACCACAACACCACACTGGACCTCAACACCTCGTCGTTTCTCATCAGGAAGTTTGCTACAAGTCTGTCCGGAGATCTAACAGAAACGACTCTTGCATAAAGATGGCAAAGGAAACCGAAGTGAAGCGTTTCTTCCTGACGTTTCGTCTATTGACTTTCAATAGACGAAACGTCCATGTTTCCTTTGCCGTATTTATGCAACTTGTTCACATGGAGAAACGAGTTTTCCCTAGGAAACCCCTCTCTAACCACCACAGGACACTAGACAAAGAGACCTTCTTCTCTCACATCAGAATCTACGCTGTAACCGTGTCCAGAGATCCACCGGAAACGAGCCTTCCGAAGAAACCATCACAGCAACCACGACACACTAAACTAACGTTCCCAACCTGGGAATGTTGGGAAGCGATCCATCCATATCACACTTTCCTTTATCCTTCTAGTAACAAGATATTAGTTATTAGGGGTGCTAGACTGCTTAGACCTGACTATAGGAGGTACTAGGGTAAGAAAGGTTAGGGAAACGCTGACCTAGTCTTCCAATACTACTTGATCAGTATGTAGAATCAACCCTACACATATGAACACACAAATAAGCATACGTACACATGTGTACGCAAACATGGATACACGTACACATGCACCTAACTACGCATATACATACGTACATAATACCCACACACACACACGGACACAAATATGTATGTACACTTACACATTCAAGTACACATATATTCACATAAGCAAAAATTCACTAGCATACACGCACAGTAGCATAAACACACACACACACACACATGTACATATATACATGCACACATACACACGTACACATATACAACTATGCACATGCACACATTTTAATCACAGAGGTTGGATTAGTGTGTGGTTGTCGTCTTGACAATGAGGATAGAAGTGCTGGTTAACTATATTCCATAATAACAACAGCAACGTCCTATTCATATTGATATACATATCTTGCAAGATCTAATACTCTATTATCATATGATTTGTCTTAACTTAGAAAAATTCTTTTGTTAAAGAAAATATTTAGTAAATGTTTACCTTTTTGTTCTTTGCTCGATGATGGTCAGTTCTTCACATATCCAGTGTTCATAATGTTATGATGAACATATAGGTGTTCTCTGATGTCTTCTTTATCCGTCACCGTTTAGTGTCTTGAAAAGTAACAACGAAAACACATATTACACAATCCTACATCAAATATTAATTCAACACTAAGAACAAGACGTCACACCAAAGCGGGTCACTAAAAAAGTGAAGGAAGAAGTCGAAAGTTAAGAGCAAAGATGATCAACTCTTTAGGAAATCTTGTGATGTTGTTGTGGCCGTCGACGGTGGCGCCATCTATTGAGAGTAAATTGAACTAAATGCGAGCGTGGGGAGGGGGGGAGTTTTGTGTAATTTTGGTACATTTAAGAGAATGTGTTGATAATGTTGATGAACTTTGTATATTTTCCCCATATTAGATACTGACTATTTTAGTAGACGGAGATGCTGGGTGAGTTTTGTGTAATTTTGGTACATTTAGGAGAAATATTGATGGACTTTGTATATTTTTTCATATTAGATACTGACTATTCTAGTAGAGGTAAAAAATAAGAAAAATTACAATTGGCAACCCTCTCAATAGGTGTCGTCCATGTTATGTCAAAAATTATATTACAAAAATATTTCTGAAAGACGAATTTAATGATGATTTTGAAAAGAAAATTAAAGATAAATTAGATTATACTCTTCGTCTCTTAAATTTCCTTTAGTAAAACAATAACCATATAGTAAGCACTGAAACTATCGGTTATTTTAAGAAACGGTTAGACAGCTTTATGGATGGGGATGACAGGCGATAATGGACATGGAACTGCCTAGTGTAGGCTTTACGGTCTCTTACAGTCTCCTTTATTCTTATGTTCTTATGTTATGTAATTACTTTTGATTTATATCGCCTCCCCTTCAACGTTTCCTCTAAGCTGTGAGCATGTGCGCGCGCATTCTGAGCTCTCGTCCGGAAGGTTAATAACTGTCGATCACGAGTCCAACACGTAATTCAAGACCATGGTGGTGAATATGTTTTACAACTAGCTCATATAAAGAAAAAAAAATGAGCACATACAATGATATTAAAATGCATTCAATAAAGAAGTTCCACCCAAACATCAACTTACAATAAATTCTCTAAAAATATGGTAACTTGGCAACCGTCGACCCAATAATTGCTTTGGTTGAGGTAATATGTAACACAAACTTACAAATTGTGCGTTTTTGCTTAAATGATCAAATGGGAACTTGCACGGGCGCGCACCTACTTTTTCAGGGAAAGCAAATTTCTGCGCAGACTCACAGCAAAAAATTAGAGGGAACACAATGGAAATAAGCTTACATGCTTTTTTGTGTTATCCTTGGCAATTGTAATTGTTATTTCGAACTGTGTGTTCTTTTCATTATCTGCACTTCATGTATATTGATTCAATGCCAAATAGAATTATTATTATTATTATTATTATTATTATTATTATTATTATTATTATTATTATTATTATTATTATTATTATTATTATTATTATTATTATTATTATTATTATTATTATTATTATCATTATTATTATTATTATTATTATCATTATTATTATTATTATTATTATTATTATTATTATTATTATTATTATTATTATTATTATTATTATTATTATTATTATTATTATTATTATTATTATTATTATTATTATTATTATTATTATTATTATCATTATTATTATTATCATTATTATTATTATTATTATTATTATCATTATTATTATCATTATTATTATCATTATTATTATCATTATTATTATTATTATTATCATCATCATCATTATCATTATTACTACTATTATTATTATCATTATTATTATCATTATTATTATTATCATTATTATTATCATTATTATTACTATTATTGTTATTACTATTTATTATTATTAATATCATTATTATTATCATCATTTATTATCATCATCATTATTATTGTTATTATCATTGTTATTATTATTATTATTATCATCATTATTATTATTATTATCATTGCCATTATTATTATTATCATTATTATTATCATTATTAATATCATTATCATTATTATTATTATTATTATTATTATTATTATTATTATTATTATTATTATTATTATTATTATTATTATTATTATTATTATTATCAACATCTCTCTATTGTCCTCTTCAAATCTCCCCTTTTTCGTCTCTATAGCTCCGCCCTAAGATAAGATGTTGTACCTATGGATAAATGTATATATATATATTATATATATGTAATATATATACATAATATAAATATAAATATAAATCTAAGTATCTATAAAAATATTCTTGGCCAGGGGGGCGGGGTCCATGGTACTTTGGGGACACCTGTGGGCAGTGGCGCGGTGTAAAGATGCCGGAGTCTTTTGCTGCTAAGAAACGAAGACAGAGACATTTTTGGAAATGTGTGATAAACACTAAGAAGATAATTAAAAATGTAGTGTTGAAAAACTGTAAACAACTTCAGATGTTGAAATCAGAGCATAGTACAATGTTTCCAGAATTTTACGAGGAGGATCGGCGGGGCGCCCCCAGGAGGATCGGCGGGGGCGCTCCCAGGGGGAGAGGCGGGGCGCCCCCAGCAGGAGGAGCGGCGGGGCGCCCCCAGGAGGAGCGGCGTGGCGCCCCCAGGAGGATCGGCGGGGCTCCCCCAGGAGGATCGGCCGGTTGCCCCCAGGAGGAGCGGCGGGGCGCCCCAAGGAGGATCGGCCGGGCGCCCCCAGGAGGAACGGCGGGGCGCCCCCAGAAGGATCGGCGGGGCGCCCACCAGCTGGAGCGGCGGGGCGCCCCCAGAAGGATCGGCGGGGCGCCCCCAAGAGGATCGGCGGGGCGCCCCCAGAGGATCGGCGGGGCGCCCCCAGGAGGATCGACGGGGCGCCCCCAGGAGGAACGGCGGGGCGCCCCCAGCACGAGCGGCGGGGCGCCCCCAGCACGAGCGGCGGGGCGCCCCCAGGAGGATCGGCGGGGTGCCCCCTGGAGGAACGGCGGGGCGCCCCCAGCACGAGCGGCGGGGCGCCCCCAGGAAGCAGCGAGCAGCGCGAGCAGCGCCGCAGGCCAAGACCCCCTGGCGTAGCCTGGCCCGGCGCAGCCGGGTGCTTGTATATATATATAAATATATATGTATATATATATATATATATATATATATATATATATATGTATATATATATTTAGTGTAGAATTATATGATATAGGAGACGAAAAAAATCTGATTTATCTTTAATTTCTTAAACCACCATTAAATTTGTCTTTCAGGAATATTTTTATAATTTGATTTTTCACAAAAACAAACATGGATGATATCTATTGAAAGAGCTGTCATCTACAATTTTTTTCCTCTACTAGAATAGCCAGTAACAAATAGAAAGAAAAAATAATTATAAAGTTCATCAACATTTCTCTTAGATATACCAAAATTACACAAAACTCTCCCACATCCCCTTCGCTCACTCCTTCCCAATTTTTTCGACATTTAGTTTAATTTCCTCTCAATAGATGGCGCCACCGTCGGCGACCACAACAACATCACAAGATTTCTCGAAGAGTTGATCGTCTTTGTTCTTAACTTTCGACTTCTTCCTTCACTTTCTTAGTGACCCGCGTTAGTGAGACGTCTTGTTCTTAGTTTTGAGCCAATATTTAGTGTAGAATTGTATCATTTATGCCTTCGTTGTTACGTTTCAAGACCCAAAACAGTGACAGATTAAGAAGACATCAATGAATACTTACAAATGTTCACCATAACATTATGAACACAGGATATGTGAAGAACTGAATTTCGTGGACCCAAGTACAAGAAAGGTGAACATTTACTAAATATTTTTTAACTTAGAGTTTTTTAAAGTTAAGACATATTACCATATCATAATCGAGTATTAGATATTGCAAGAGAAGTTACTTACCAATATGAATAGGATGTTGTTGTTGCTGTTGGTAGTTATAGTATAGTAGTTATAGTAGTAGTATAGTAGTAGTAGTAGTAGTAGTAGTAGTAGTAGTAGTAGTAATAGTAAATGAACTTTTGTATTAGGCATTATTAAAAGTAATTAAATAAATAAGTAGATAGATAAAAGGGTCGTCGACCATAGTCATTGGCGGGAGAGGGGCCAATGAACTGTGTCTGTGGGAGACAGACCCTGCTGCTTCCACCACACAGTTCCACGAGGATGGAGGTCGTATATAATTTAAAAAAGTAGTAGTAATAGTAATAGTAGTAGTAGTAGTAGTAGTAGTTATTAGTACTTAATAGTTGCAGTTAGTAGCAGTAGTTAGTGGTAATAGTTAAGTCGCAATTAGTAGTAATTAGTAGTAGTAGTAGTAGTTGTTGTTAGTAGAAGTAGTAGTTAGCAATAGAAGTAGTAGTAGTAGTTAATAGTAGTTAGTAGTAGTAATAGTAGTTAGTAGTAGTAGTAGTAGTAGTTAGTAGTAGTAGTAGTAGTTATAGTAGTAGTTGTAGTAGTTGTTGTAGTAGTTGTTGTAGTAGTTGTAGTAGTTGTAGTAGTAGTATTTAGTAGTAGTAGTAGTAGTAGTAGTAGTAGTAGTAGTAGTAGTTAGTAGTAGTTGTAGTTGTAGTAGTAGTTGTAGTAGTAGTTAGTAGTAGTTAGTAGTAGTAGTAGTAGTTAGTAGTAGTAGTAGTAGTAGTAGTAGTAGTAGTAGTAGTAGTAGTTATGGAATGTTTACCAGTTCTTCTATCTTCATTACCAGGAAAACAACCTAACCTTTGTGATTAACTTGTGTGTACATGTGTATATGTATGTATGCACATGTATGTGATTCACCATGGTATATGGAGCACATGTTATTTCCCTCCCGGAAGAGAGCTTAGAGTTTGTATATGACCGATCTATGGTTAATGCTGTGACCTTGCACGCGCACACACACCCAACTCCCCGCCCACGAGAGTTAGAGTAACAACCCGCAGCGCAGCGATATTGAAATTATTTCAGCCCCGGGCCGGATTCGAACCCGGACCTCAGTAGTGGCTGCCGGGAACTCTAGCAACTGCGCCACGAGTGTTTATATTAGTGTGCGTACGTATGTGTGTGTACATGCGTGTGTAAGTGTACATGTGTATTTATGTCCATGTTTGCGTGTGTATATGTATGTGTGAGCGTAGTTCGGTACAAGTGTGTACGTGTGTGTGTGCGTATGTTTACATACGTATTTGCATGTGTATGCGCGTGCGTTGTTGTGCGTACGTGTATTTTTGTGTCCGTACGTACGTGTGTATGTGTGTGTGTATTTACCTAGTTGTATTTTACGGGAAGGGGAGCTATGCTCGTGGAGTCCCGTCTTCATATTTCGTTTTATCTAGACTGTTTTTAAAATCGTGTATTGTTTTTACACACACCACATTCTTATCTAACTTGTTCCGAACGTCTATTACCCTGTGAGGAAAGCTGTTCTTTTTCAGGTCTCTTCTATAACTGTCTTGATTTTCTTTCCATGTCCTCTTGTATCTCTACTATCCCATTTTATTAGATCCTCTCTATCAATAATTTCTATGCCTTTCATGATTCTATAAATAGTTATCAAGTCTCCTCTCTCTCTTCTTTGCTCTAATGTCTGTAGCTCAAGTTTTGCTAGTGTGTGTGTGTGTGTGTGTGTGTGTGTGTGTGTGTGTGTGTGTGTGTGTGTGTGTGTGTGTGTGTGTGTGTGTGTGTGTGTGTGTGCGTGCGTAATCATGGTCATGGATTACGTGTTGTACTCGTGATCGACAGCTACTACCCTCCCGGATGAGAGCTCAGAGCTCATATATAACACGTTCTGTGACCTTACAAAAAAAAAGAAAAAATCCTTGCCCACCAGAACGGGGTACCGGCTTGTACTGCTGTGACGTTTCTCAACCACAGGCGGGGACTGAACCCCAGACCTCATAGTTACCGACCATGTTTGTACTGTACATATGAAGTTGTGTGTATGTGTGTGTACGTATATGTGTGCGTTTTTGAGTGTGTTTGTGTGTACATGAGTGTACATGTGTGTTAATGTATGCGTGTGCACGGTCTTGTATCATGTGTTGGACACGTGGTGTATGTGTGCATATATACATGTATATGTGTGTATGTGTGTGTGTACGTGCGTGTGTGTATATACATGCGTGTACGACTACATATGCATGTGTATGAATATATGTGGGCAACTGGGCATGTGTGTTCCTACAGTATATGCGCGAGCGCGTGTGTGTATGTGCACATTTGTGTGCATGCGCGTGTGTTTATATATGCACGTGCGTGTGTATGTGTGTGAGTGCGTGTGTGTTCGTTTATACATATATATGTGAGAATGTATGTATGTGTGTGCGTATATACGAGTATGTGTGCGTATCTACGTGTGTGTATATTTGTGAACAACCTTTCCCCTTCTCTCCTCTCCTCTCCTCTCCTCTCCTCTCCCCTTCCCTCCTCTCCTCTCCCCTCCTCTCCTCTCCCCTCCTCTCTTCTCCTCTCCTCTCCTCTCCTCTCCTCTCCCTTCCTCTCTTCTCCTCTCTCCTCTCCTCTCCTCTCCCCTCTCCTCTTTCCCCTTTCTCCTTTTCCCCTTTCCCCTGTACCCTGTGTCCTTTCCCCTCTCTCAGCCCCTGTCCACAAGTACCAACTCTTGGGACCATCGGCGCCAACTCGGGACACCTTGGTGCCTGCTCGGGACTACGGGCGCCAACTCAGGACACCCTGGCGTCATCTCGGGACACCCCTGACGCCAACAAGGGACGCCCCGGCACCAATTCGGGATCCCCTGACGCCAACTCGGGACCCCTCTGACGTCAACTCGAGACCTCCCTGACGCCAACTCGAGACCTCCCTGACGTCAGCTCGAGACCTCCCTGACGTCAGCTCGAGACCTCCCTGACCCCAACTCGAGACCTCCCTGACGTCAGCTCGAGACCTCCCTGACGCCAATTCGGGACCCCTCTGACGTCAACTCGAGACCCCCCTGACGCCAACTCGAGACCTCCCTGACGTCAGCTCGAGACTCTAACGCCAACTCGAGACCTCCCTGACGTCAGCTCGAGACCTCCCTGACCCCAGCTCGAGACCTCCCTGACCCCAACTCGAGACCCCCCTGACCCCAACTCGAGACCTCCCTGACGCCAACTCGAGACCTCCCTGACGCCAACTCGAGACCTCCCTGACGCCAACTCGAGACCCCCCTGACGCCAACTCGAGACCTCCCTGACGCCAACTCGAGACCTCCCTGACGCCAACTCGAGACCTCCCTGACGCCAACTCGAGACCTCCCTGACGCCAACTCGAGACCTCCCTGACGTCAGCTCGAGACCTCCCTGACGCCAACTCGAGACCTCCCTGACGTCAGCTCGAGACCTCTCTGACGCCAACTCGAGACCTCCCTGACGCCAACTCGAGACCTCCCTGACGCCAACTCAAGACCTCCCTGACGCCAACTCGAGACCTCCCTGACGCCAACTCGAGACCTCCCTGACGCCAACTCGAGACCTCCCTGACGCCAACTCGAGACCTCCCAGACGCCAACTCGAGACCTCCCAGACGCCAACTCGAGACCTCCCAGACGCCAACTCGAGACCTCCCTGACGCCAACTCGGGTACCCCGGCGCTAGCTCGGGACCCTCTGGCATCAACTCGGGACCCCCTTGCGCCAACTCGGGATCCCCCGGCGCCAACTCTGGAACCCCTGGAGCTAACTCGAGGCCCACCGGCGCCAACTCGGGTCCCTTTACGTGCCAAATCGGAATCCTTGGCGCCAACTCGGGACCTCCTGGCGCCAACTCGGGACCTCCTGGCGCCAACTCGGGACCTCCTGGCGCCAACTCGGGACCTCCTGGCGCCAACTCGGGACCTCCTGGCGCCAACTCGGGACCTCCTGGCGCCAACTCGGGACCTTTGGCTCCAACTCAGGACCTCTGACGCCAATTCGGGACCCTTGGCGCCAACTCGGGACTCTTGGCGCCAATTGGACACATCCCCCGTTCCCCGGTGCCAATCCAAAGTCTAACTCTAAATCATCACAAATTACGATCTAATATTTCGCTCTAGCTTAGGCCAGACCCCAACTCTTCAAGTAACAGTTATCTATTCTGTCATTTACTGCCTCAAACAGCAAAGACTACACCAAATCCTGGCCGACAAAACACCAATACATCTACCATCTCTCCACAATTTCCTACAGAAATACGGGACTGTCAACCATACCACAAATACCCTCAACTAACTAAACCAACATACGAAATATAAGATAACTAACGACAATGATGCGAGATTGGTGAAGTATACTCTTTAACAACGTCTTATTTTTGGATTGCTAAATAGAAATATAACAGTGATTGTAGTGGAATTATCCTGCTAATATAAGTAGTTTGGTACAGTTGTGTGAGATATAGGTGGATGGGAAGGTTGTCAGATTTACCAATGTACTTATATTCTTACGTCTCTCGATGTAGGAAAATGGTGGTACCTCGCAGAACCAGAAGGAACAAGAAGTCGTCTTCGAGAGGCAAACGACGAAAACTGAACGCATTTGGTGAATTTTCCTCTGCGCGTCCTGTCCTCGGCAAAGGAGATAGCGACATGCCATCCTATGAAAGTTTTTGTAATTCAAGAAAAAGAAAACGAGTAGAAGATTGTCATGGTACTTCAGACTACTCCGACTATGACGACGAAGAACATCCATTGATCGGATCTCGGATCTCCAAAGAGAAGTTTCTGGCCAACGTCGGCCTCTTCAGGAAAGAGTTCGTTGAGGAATACTTGGGAAAAGAGGAAGTATTCGGGAAAAAATATTGTCTAAGAAATTGGCTCAGAAGTAGTTAATCTTACTTGTATAATTACTGAAAATACTATAGTTTTTCACTACCTCATATTATTAAACTCCTACCTTCCGTAACAACGATGAAATTTAATCCATATCAAATTAATTTCATTACAGTACAACTAATGTATAGAAAGATTTATTATTTACACAGTACCGGAAGTTGCTTTTGCATACGTAGGAAGGATGATGGGACTAATTTGTTCTTTATACATGACTATACATCAGAAATTCATGTCATCTGTCCAGGATAGCCTGAGAAATAAACAACTATTGTATTTTCTGTGATAATTGAAAGCGCTTATGTGATTTTTTAAAATAAAATTTATAATGATTTTTATGCACGTTTTGTGTGTAGAATTTTAAATTTTTAGTTCTGCAATAGATTTTTCCAAATATTAAACCGGTTTAATTGCATACCTATTCTATGACATACGAGTAATTCCTCACTGTTTTGCACTCTTTTTTTTTTTATTTTCCTGTTGACGTTTCCCATTTTCATATGGTGGTCGCCGTTCCTCGCTAGTTGTTTCCACTGATTTCGGTCCATCTCCTCCTCCTCCAGCTGTTTCTCCTTAAGGTCCCTATACACTGTCAATCATGATTGCACAGTCATCGAGATTGTGCAAGCAGTGTTTGGGCCACACACTATCAGTAAGATTGAACAATCATTATTTACCTCTTGTAGTTTGTGGAGTTGGATGAACTCTCTCCAAAATTCCTGAGGGTCCTGTGTGCTCGCCATGGTTACAAAGGAAAGACTGAGCTGTTGGCGCAATCATTGCCACTATCACACATGATGGTGTAACTACTATGCTTGACCTTACAAAATCAAACCGTGTTGGAGATTCCTCAATCATCTGCGCAAACACTCAATCACACCCACTCGCACAGGATATGCTTGCGCAATCATGAATATTGTGCAATCATGACTGACAGTGTGTAGGGGCCTTTAAGGTCCTCTCTCAGTCTGTCCTTCCAGCGCAGCTTTGGTCTCCTTCGCCTTCGTCTGCCCTGTACCTCCATCTCCATCACTCTCCTTCACACGTAGTCTTCAGCTCTTCTCTTCACATGGCCGAACCAATGTACTCCCTCACTATTTTGCACTACATTCATTTTTTCTTCGTGCAACTATCAACACCAACGCGACGGGTTCTGAGAAGTCTAAAGACGAGTACAACCCAGGATAGTCACACCAGGAATCACAACGTGGAAGCACTACAATCCACCAGACAATCTTCCACCTAGATCCACTTGAACAACCACACCAAGCAAGCCCACCCACATCACACAAGAACCCTCCAGTTTGCACAAAACCCCTACACTCCCCTCAACCTGTGTCATTATAACCCTGAACTCAACTCCTCAACCTTTCTCCACCCGAGGTACACGAACCTCCAAAACACCCACAACCCCATCCATCACCTCTACTCATCCACCTCAAACACCTACAACCTTTCCTTACAAAAAAAAAAAAAAAAAAAAAAGGTAAAATCTTATACAGCCCACAAGCTCCTCCAGTCCACTGTCGACCCTCACCCACAAAAGCATTTCCCTCATAATCTCATCCACCCCAACACCTAAAAAGCTTTCACTCCAAGAATTTTTTTTACTCTCTAGGCAAAGCCATTGAGGCCGTAATGGAGTATGTCAAGTACATCATACCAATAAACTCCCCAACCCCCCCCCCAAAAAAAAAATAAATAAACACCAACTAACCATTCCCCTTTCAAAGAATTAATGTTCCCTCATCGATTGTTCGAAAACATATTTTCTAACGTCATTATGAATAAGATAATAAATCTATGTATATACTAAGGGCTTTTCCACCCTTATAAGGGAGGTAGCCAAATCAAAAGGAAAGTACCCACTCCCATCCACCACCCCTCGCCCCACTACCATCTTAGCTCCTCGTGGATGACGGGTCATCCCTGTATTCCGCCCACTGCCCTGAATCAGAAGCAATGAAGCAAGGCACAGTACATCCGCAGCAAGGCCACTTTACTTAATCGGCAACCCCCCTACCTCTATCCATCCTCTCGTACAGAAAATTAGGAGACAAGGAGAAATCCCTTCGGGCTGCATCAAAATATTATTGAAGCCATCCACATAATGGAGAGAGCTCTAATAATTAACATTCAATGCAATATGATTTCTGCCATCTCGCTATTCAATTCTTCTTCTAGATTTGGAGCCCAACAACAGCAACATCCACCTTCTTCCTCCCCCCCTCCTCCACCTCACCAACCCCTACTTGACCAGCGTGGTGCCCCAGCGAGAAGACCTATCTTACCTGACTCCCCCCCCTCTCCCCCTCTAAGGCGAAGTGGCCGACTACGTAGAGGGTCACGACCCTTCCAGCGTTCCCAAGCGGCCTATATTTAAACCCACGTTGTCTGTACATTATTGTAAATTGTGTATCATGTAGCTTTGAAAAATTATGACTTAATTATTGTAACTATTCTGAAGATGGCTCCCTGAAGTCGAAACGTCAAATTAAATATGGAAGACTATGGAAGGCTTGCATTTGCCCACCCTCCTGAAATGAGACCTACTGAGATTTTCAATTTTTCTCACAGTAAGAAGATTAATCAGTGCCAAAATGCTGTAGTGTTTAACTCAGTGTGTATATATATATGTGTATATTTATATATATATATATATAGTGTTTTCGTATATTACATCTTCAGTGCACTGAAGATGTAATATACGAAAGTGCTCTGCTTCGTTAGTTTCTTTTTCCAAGTGGTCTACTTTACATAAATGAACACACGTACCCGTGTTCTTACTAGCATATCTATATCTATATCTATATATATATATATATATATATATATATATATACATATATAATACAAATTCTAATACAGGAATGAATGATACAAAGAAATAAAATTTTAATTTTATTGAACACTTTAGGAATACAAATCCAGCAGTGTGTAAAGAATTTGGGGGTATGCATTTGCTAGAGATGGATTTCATACAATGAATGTACACAATTTTAAATGTATATGATCAGTAATGTACAAAAATCAGGAATTACACTGGTATGCACTCGCCCAATCATTTCTTGTGTGATTGGGGATTAAATAGACAAGGTTAAGATCGGGATGAGGAGATTAGGGGGCGGGTTGTGATGTACACTTAACTTGTAAAGTTCGACGACTTTTTTGTGGTGTTCATGTCCGCTCATAGATGGAGTATTGGTTAACTTTGGAAAATTGTCTTTGTTACTTGGGATGTTTATGGTGGTCACGTGTTAAATGTAGAAATGTGTAGTTTGGTTAAATAAAAAAGTACAACAATGGTGGCGAGTTGGGAGTATGAGGTAAAAAATGTAAAAAAAAAAATGAATAGATAGATAAATGAATAAAATATATATATGGGATGTATAAATTAGATAAATAAATCAAATAATTAATCAATCAACAAAACAAGGGATGCAAAAACCACCCTTATGCACATGTACACAAGACCTTTTCTAGAGTGACTTTACATAACTACTCCTGCCTGACGCCAAACTATTTTATTCAACTAAAAGCTAGACTGACCAAAACGATCTCGACATCCTTTCATCCAATGCTTGAACCTCACCTGATTAAAATCGCCTGACGCTGGCCAGAATGAAATATCTGAATGACACTCATAGCGAATGTAATAAGGTCTGTTTGTCTATGCTACACTGTATGACCCCTGCATGACCCTTTGATCTGAATGAAATAGTCTGACAACAATGATAAAGTGTATACATTATTGCATGTATGTACGTGTGTATGTATGTACGTGTGTATGCGTGTATGTATGTACGTGTGCATGTATGGATGTATGTACGTGTGTATGTATGTACGTGTGTATGTATGTATGTATGTACGTGTGCATGTATGGATGTATGTACGTGTGTATGTATGTACGTGTGTATGTATGTATGTACGTGCATATGTGTGTATGTATGTATGTATGTATATGTATGCGTGTATGTGTGTATGTAATGTATGTGTATATGTGTATGTATATGTGTATGTAATGTATGTTATGTATATGTGTATGTATGTATATGTGTATGTATGTATATGTATGTATGTATATGTGTATGTATGTATGTATTTAAGTTTGTATGTATGTACTTTCATTCATGTATAAAAAGCCAGGTGTACATTGTACATATGTGTTATCTAGGCGTGTAGATATTGCCAGCGGTGTAGTAGGTGTACACCGGTTGTACACCGATTGTACACCGGTTGGTTGGGAATAATCACATCTGCGGTACATTGGGGACAGGTGTACAGACGGAAGTGTGGTCCCTCAAAGGTATACATAGCGAGGCGCTTCACTTCGTTCAAGCAAAGCATCTGAAGGGGAGTTGTAGCCTTTCAGACTGGGCAGTATGATTTTTGAATATTTTTGAGTATCTTAGTTTTGACTTTTTGAGTATTTTTTTGAGCGTTTCACATAAGGAGTCCGTCACGTGAGATGGCGAATTGGGTTCTCACGATCGTGTGTGGGTTGAGAACTCACGAGCATGTGCGAGTTGAGTTCTCACGGCCGTGTGTAGATTGAGAACTCACGGTCATGAGCTGAGTTCTCACGGCTGTGTGTAGATTGAGAACTCACGGTCGTGTGTGAGTTGAAAACTCACGGTCGTGAGCTGAGTTCTCACAGCCGTGTGTGAGTTAAGAACTCACAACCATGTGCGTGGTGAGAGCTCACGATAGTGTGTGAATTCTCACGAGGACGTGTGAGTTGATTTCTTACGATTATGAGATGAGTTCTCACGAGCAAGCGTGAGTTGAGAACTCACAGTCGTATGTGGGATAAGTTCTCACGATTGTGAGTGGAGTCAGTTCTCACGAACAAGTACGAGTTGACCAGTGATAAAGAATTCCTTTGCTTATAGAAACGTTAAGCGACCACAGGTGTAAGACATGGAAACTTTACGAGTATTGGCTGTGCAGGTGTTTTCAGGTGTTGGGGTGTGTACAGATACAGGTGTGTAAGTGTAACGCGTGTAAACTTCATTCGTGTAGGTGTAGGACATGTGTCGGTAGAGTACAGATGTCCCTTGGGTGTGTAGAAATAGTCTGCAGGTGTCCCCAGCTGAGACAGTTGTACAGGTGTAAAGGTGTGATTCATGCAGGTGTTGATCATGCAAAAGCATGTGTAAGGGAAGGGTGTTTCGTAACTAAAGAAGTAGCCCACATTCTGATGAGTCAGGCCCGTTTCGCACGCATCGACTTTTCGCCGTGCGCCGTCCACGACACGACGTCGTCCACTCTAATAACCATGGGTGTCTATGGACGCTTTCACACCTCACGACCACGCGTGAAAGCGTCCACAGACACTCATGGTTATTTGAGAAGACGACGTCGTGTCGTGGACGGCGCACGGCGAAAAGTCGATGCGTGCGAAACGAACCAGAAAGTTGTATTGCAACAAGAATACTTGATCAACAATCCCGAGTGAAGGTAAGAAACACAGAAAAGGAATAATCTAATTTTCTATGTTAGCCTGTGTATCTTAACTTGGACCCTTCTAGCTTATTCCAAAGGTTTTAAATGATTTTGAGTTTTTCTGTGGAGAACCTATTCACATAAGATAATCATATGTTATTTTCTATTTCGTTTATGTATCTAGTTATGTATATATATATAATATATATATATATATATATATATATATATATGTGTGTGTGTGTGTGTGTGTGTGTGTGTGTGTGTGTGTGTGTGTGTGTGTGTGTGTGTGTGTGTGTGTGTGTGTGTGTGTGTGTGTGAATGCATATATGTATGTATGGATGTATGTGCGTATATATATATTTATACATTTGTATATCCATGTACTATGTATGTACGTATTTATATATGTATGTATGTACGTATGTGTGTATGTATATTTAATTTATCTATCTTCCATTTATTTATTTACTTGTTCATTTTGGTTGAGGATTGAACCCATATTCAAAATGACGCACCTAATAGTCTTTGATGGAGTAAACATCAATCGATCTTGCAATACAACTGAATTTCCGAGATTCCATTCCTTCATCTGAACAAAATTGTCTACCATCTACAGAAAATTCTTACGGTACCAACAAAGCAAAATTCGTTTGACGTATCTATTCTTTCTCTAACCTTGGGCAATTCATACAACAGAACATGACGAAGGAAAATCAGACCTTCATAAGAGGTTTTGGTTCTGTGTCATAAGCGATCTGTGTCATATGCGCCTTCACCAAAATTAATAAAATAAATAAATAAAGTTTAACAATACTCAATGACTCACAAATGTGTACGGTGTGTGTGTGTGTGTGTGTGTGTGTGTGTGTGTGTGTGTGTGTGTGTGTGTGTGTGTGTGTGTGTGTGTGTGTGTGTGTGTGTGTGTGTGTGTGTGTGTGTGTGTGTGTGTGTGTGTGTGTGTGTGTGTGTCGACAAATATAAAAATGATAATGAATAAAACAGAATAAAACAGAATAGTAACTGTAAAGCCTAAACAAATTCATGTTCATTAAATAACGTTAATTCTTGTTCTAACATAAAAATGGGGTAAGTGTATTTATTTTTGATATGGTGTACATGTGTCATGTATAAGGAAAATGGGTTTGAGTGATGGAGAGGAGGGAGGGGAAGGGAGGAGTGGAGGTTACAGTGTTTACATTTTCCTTACATACAATGGAGTTTTCCCGCGGTGGCGTATATAGGAGTCACGCTTTTGGTAAACCCCATGAAGAATATATCGAAGATTAGCACATTCCACGTTCTCAAGAACACAGAATAATACTGTTCTCGAGAACAAGCAAGAACAGTCTCCTGTCGACTTGTTCTTTGGCAATGTATCAAAGAAGACAGTAATGGTTTGTTTACAGTTGACTTGGAACCGACATTACGTCATAAGACGCTGCGCAGATTTTCCAAATCTAGGCAGTATAGGTATCAAAGGTGGGACTAGCTCTACACACATTTTTTTTTTAATATAACAATGTATCAAATATGCTACAAAATTTAACATACACGCATAAATACACATACGCACTTTCTTCCCCGCCCCTAAGCTTTGCGTTAGAAATACTAATTTGAGCCAATTTATCTATAGATTACGACCTTATAGGATAGAAAAAGAGAAGCCTAGTGACTTGTTTTAACAAGATCCATGCTTTCCCATACCCAGTAGGTAGCCAGGCTACTTAAGACATCCTTGATTCCTTTATAATTGCATATCACACATCTTTTGTTCCAACAAAGCTATCCAATACCACTTAAAACACAGTTAAGGGTTTTGAATAGATGACGGAGGTGGAATAAACGCATTCAAGTAGGAAATTTGTTAGCAAAACAGAAAAACACAAACACCGTACGAAAAGACAATAGATATAATCACCATAAATTGCACTTGTCTAAAATCAATAAATCAAGAATATTAATCGATAAATTGTATCTGTTCATCTTAACCTGGGGGGAGATTAAATATTAGATAAAATCTATATAAAATATCGTAGTGAATAACACATTTACAATAAATACAGATAAATGAATTAATAAATCTGGTAACATTTGTAAGGGAATTCTCCATCAGGTTAAAACAATATATGTAATTAATTATATCTACTTTCACATGATTGAAAACAACTCACAGTGCCCTGTACCTCTTGCTCCTATCAGGATGAACAAATGCTACCCAGGTCATCACCACAATATCTATGATAATTACATGAACTGGTAATCTATTTCACAGTGGCCTTGGCAAGATTTCAGTTCGCTTCACACCAAATATACTCATGGGGATTCAAACTTAAGACACCATGGTGTCGGTTACGGTGTACACACACACACACACACATACACGCACACACACATATATATATATATATATATATATATATAATATATATATATATATATATATATATATATATATATACATGAGTGGAACAGTAGTGAGGGAAACACTAAAAATCGTTAGAATTTTATTTTTGATGTTTTGACCTGCAAGAACTTCCTCGTTGTGTACACATACAATTCATTGACAGCTCATATACTCTCAGTTCATCCCGTTCCTCCCCGATCAACGTCGCTCCTCCCACACCACCCAGCCTCGCAAAGAACAATGCCGCTCATCAACCTCGCCAACTTGATCAATCCATCTCGGTGGTTGCTACATGGCAGTGAAGCGATGTACGCTGCCTCAACTATTCTTTTTTTTTTCTTTTTCTTTTTGGATAGTCCTCTATGGAGCACCTCTGTTTTCTCCCTATTTAGTAGGTGGTCAAAGTTGTCAAGGTGGACCATTGACGAATTTAAAGTCAAGTACCAGGCTCTGATGTCGCTTATGTACTAATATGTCCGTTTACTAATCCCTCTTCCAGTTTCTTCGTAATAAATAACGGGACATCTTTTGCAAGGTATTTTATAAAATAAGCTATTCCGTTAGTTATTACGTAGCAAAAGCTGTCCCGTTAGTTATTATGGAGAAACTGGTAGAGGGATTCATAGACGGACATATGATCACAAAAACGACGTCAGAGCCCACCGAACTTCAAGTTCGTTAGTGGTCCACCTTGACAACCAGGGGTGGACAATGCGGTCGCCCCCGCACCTTGGACAACCAGATTTCGTCTGCAGGCAGCCATGAATTACTCCAAAGAATCCAACTGGGCAACTACTGTAAAATTGGAATTGCTCCCCCG
>NC_134784.1:28535205-28545205 GCF_046742065.1 Oratosquilla oratoria
CTGTATTGAATCTCCGTGTTCGATTAGTAAGAGATGGATTAAATAAAGGTATAGTAGAAAACATGTTGGATTGGATGTTGATGGATGGGACATTCAATACAGCATCTCCCCCCCCTCCTCCTCCTGGCCTTCCTCATCTCACCCTATCTCCCTCCTCCCAATCCACCTTAATGACCTTACTACGAAGATCTGACCATCTTCGCGCCTCTCTATGTCACTGCCCCCACCCTCCATGCTCCTCTGACAAGCTAAACCATCTCACTTCATCTCTTGCAAGGTGTCTTCCATAAACATCCACCACACAAGCTCAGTGACATTCCACTCCCAATTAAAAGATAAATAGATAAATAAATAAAAAGCTAACCCCCTCTCCTCCCCCCCTGCTACAACACCTTTTAGTTCTCTTTGTTCATTTTAGATGTAAGTACCTTCCATCATATGTATTACTTTTATTTTAATTCCTGTCATTTCCATTTTTTTCATAATACCATCTTGTAATTTTTTGTCTCGTGTCATTACAGACAATCGTGAAGATGTCTTATTAAAGACAAAACGTTGAGTAAATGGAAGATTATGCAAATTTGGTTTAGGTACACCCATTTGAAGCAAAGAATGTCATCAAAAACATTGAAAATACCAGGAAAATTATAAATAATTGCAAAAATACTGTAATTTTTAACTCCATATATCTTACAGAAAATCTGCTCCCATCCTTTACACATACATACATACACACACACATTATATATATATATATATATATATATATATATATATATATATATATATATATATATGATGTGATTGCTTGCATGATTGTATGTGTGTATATTTACAGTAAAGTCTTTCAAATGAACAAATCAATGCTGGGATCTTGACTCTGTGACGGCTCCATTTGATGAATATGCATGAACATATGTGTAAAATCATTAATGAATAACTTAATGAAAAAGAAAACAAAAATATGACAAACTGAAAAAAAATGTATCATTAGATCAATCTGAATAATCTGAACAAAAGGATAAAATAAAACAAACTTAGATAAAAACGATGAAACTCAGTGCCTTTTTATTTACAAAATTCGACAACTGAATAATGGTATGCGAATAATGGTTTTACTAAATGTTTAAAGATATTACACTAAACATATACACATAAAACTGTACAAAAAATGAAAATGATATATACATATAATATTTTGTAATTTTAACTGCAAATGGGTATGCACATACATGCACATATTCACAAACATGAACACACACAAATCCACACATACACACATATGTACAAGCATTCAAAATCAAACACATAGACATGCATCTACATATATGCAAAACATGTGAGTAATGAACAGTATGTTTTACACACACTTACAGGTACATATTATATACATACATATTATATACATACATATTATATATATATTGATAAGTATTTTAGACAAATTATTTGGATGATATATATATATATATTATATATATATATATATATGATGTACATATTTATGGAGATGAGGTGGCAATGAAACTTTAAGACTAGATTATGTATTTTCATTCAGAACCAAATGTTTCGACCCCTTGGGCCTTCTTCAGTAGAGATGAGTGATGACAGGAGAAGAAATAATCCAAGGCCCTCACCCACCTCATTTCATGATGTCCATCCTGGTCTTCACCTTGTTCTCTTTGTCCCACACTCCCCAACCACCACCTATGCAGTTATATCCAAGATATAACCCCATCCACCTGAGGAGATGAAGGCATTTCCTGTATCAATATATGTCACCTCCAAAGCTTTTCTTTTTCTTGTTCCCCAAGTCTGCTGTGTATGTGGTCCTTTTCCCACCTTAGCAAATGGGCTTCCTTCTCAATATGAACCACCAAGGATGATCTATAGTCTTACATCCCTCTTGTGTTCTTCAATGTTTCTATTCTAGGCCACATCCTGTCTTGCTAATATATAATCTCTTGCAGTTTGCATAAGGAACTTCATAAACTAAGCTTATTGGTTTTCTTGTAAATTTACAATTACACTTTTGGTTTTCTTGTAAATTTACAAAAGAACCAAAGTGTAATTTATGAAAATCCTTGTGCAGGCTGCAATAACTCGTATATGAGCAAGACAGAATGTGGTTTATAAAAGAGTTGAAGAAGACAAAAGGAATGCAAGACACTACAGATCATCAAATGCACTGGTGGTCTCCATTGAGAGAGAAGACCATCTGCCAAATTGGTAAGAATCCCACATTCTACACAGCAGAGACTAGGGAACAAGAAAAAAAAAAAAATGGAGGCAGCATACATTGCCACTGAAAATACCACCAACCCCCAAGGTGGATGGGTTTATGTCATGGCACAAACGTCTGCACAGGTGGTGGTTGGCAAGTGTGTGATGAAGGGAACGAGACAAAGACCTGCAAGGACATCAAGTTATGAGGTGGGTGAGGGGCTTTCCTAACGGATGGAGAGCATCAATGACCTGGAATATTTCTTCTCTTGTACTCAGTCCACTGAAGAGGGCACAAGGGATTGATACAATTGATTGTGAAGAAAGCTCCATACTCTAACTTACAATTTCACTGCTACATATCTGTATGTATGTAGTAGTGTATATATATATATATATATATATATATATATATATATATATATATATATATATATATATATATATATATATATATACCAAAAGGCCTCTCCCCCCTAAGAAGAGAGATGACCAGCCAAAGCATGCACCCACCCCTCATCCATCCCACACTCATTTGTTTTCCCTTCCATTTTAGCTCCTTGTGGATGAAGGGCCATCCCAACCCACTGCCCACTGCCTGGGTCAGAAGAAATGCAGCAAGACATAGCACCTTCACAACAGAACCCAAAAGCTGAAAATGGTTTACCTCCACTACTTCATTGTATGGTGACTCCCCATAATCCATTCACAAGTAAAACTGAGAAGACAAAGAGAAATTCCTTCAATTTATCATCTATTCAAAATCACACTACACCCACCCCCCACATACATACATTATATATATATATATATATATGTATATATATACAGATATATATATAAATATATACTTATATATACATTATATATATATATATATATATATGAATATGCAATAAAACACTAGGAGCGTGTGTTCACAAATGCGTAAGTAACCACTAGGAAAAATAAGCTAACGAAGCAGAGCGCTTTCGTATAATTACATCTTCAGTGCAGATACAAAGAAGGAATTATAAAATGAAGAAACAAGGTACAGAATATATAACATAGTGAACAGGGCATTCGGAGAGGTAGTGGAAGAAGTACACGTGACGGACATTTGAACCCGTCCTGGTAACCAACAAGTATGGGACAACTGCTCATAATTTATATTATAATCTAAATAATTTTGAAATTTCATGAGAAATATAACTATCTAATTTTTACAAACCTTGATGGAGATTAAAATTTATTCCCTTACTAGATTTGATCAAACTGCATTCAATTAAATTTCTTTCTGTTATGTTGTTGTTCTACGTGATGACTTTAGCATTATCCCAGTCAACTGGGTGGTTAAAATGGTTCATGTGGTTGAATATACCGCTAGATTGGTTTCCCTCTCTAATGTATTTCTTGTGTTGAATGATTGCTAAAACAACTCAAAACACGAATCAATTGGTTTCCCTCTCTAACGTATTTCTTGTGTTGATTGATTGCTAAAACAACTCAAAACACGAATCAATCAACACAAGAAATACGTTAGAGAGGGAAACCAATCTAGCGGTATATTCAACCACATGAACCATTTTAACCACCCAGTTGACTGGGATAACGCTAAAGTCATCACATACAATAACAACATAACAGAAAGAAATTTAAATGAATGCAGTTTGATCAAATCTAGTAAGGGAATAAATGTTAATCTCCATCAAGGTTTGTACAAATTAGATAGTTATATTTCTCATGAAATTTCAAAATTATTTAGATTATAATATAAATTATGAGCAGTTGTCCCATACTTGTTGGTTACCAGGATGGTTCAAACGTCCATCACGTGTACTTCTTCCACTACCTCTCCGAATGCCCTGTTCACTATGTCATATATTCTGTACCTTGTTTCTTCATTTTATAATTCCTTCCTTGTATCTGCACTGAAGATGTAATCATATGAAAGCGCTCTGCTTCGCTAGTTTACTTTTCCTAGTGGTTACTTACGCATATATATATATATATATATATATATATATATATATATATATATATATATATATATATATATATATATATATATATATATATATGTGAAAAGTGTCATAATATATAGGTATCTGGGGATGGATGCAAAGAGAGGACTATATGAAGAGAGCCTTGGGTAAAATTAGAATGTCTATTGAGCAGGGAAAGGAGAGGGCAGGAAATAGGTGTGATTGCAGAATGGTTGTAGATAGAAGATAAATTGATGTGACCTGAAGGGCTTTCTCTTTGTCTTCTCTAATAGCTCATGAGTGGACAAAAAGGGAAGGTAATCATGCAGTTAAGGGAAGCAAACCAGCTTTGGCTGCCAGGCCCTTCCGTGGATAGGTTCTTGTTGCATGACTTCTGACCCAGGCAGTGGGTGGGGAGCAGTGGTAGCCCTTCACTCACAAGTAGCAGAGATAGAAAGGAAAACAATTGGGTGTGGAATGGGTGAAAGGTGGGTGCATGCCTTGGCTGGCTGCCTTCCTTATATGGAGAAGAGGCCTTTTGGTGTATACATAAATATAAATACATAAATACTGTAGAATCTCTAGTATCTGTACTGTAGGAGAGGCCTGAAGCAGTTTGGTTAAGCAGGGATTTTCCAGTTACTTGATATTCACTTTTATAAAGAATGAAAATGCATAGAAATATGAAGGTATAGTAGGATGTTTGTTTAGGATAGCAAAGTAATCCTGGAGGTCTCATCCACAAACACAACTATATGACTGAAGCCAAGTGTGGAAAACTAACTTCAATGCCAAGTACTGGATATGTGGAGTTGTAGACAGAGATCATCAATGATTTATTCAATGAGAAGTATAACAATATGAAGAACATAATAGAAGACTATGTCACCTGAGAAGTACATCAAGAAGATTATGGGCAAATATTTAGATTGTTTACAAACATAAAAATGGCCTATCATTGCATGAATACAGAGGTGATGTAAAATTCACTAAGAACTTAATCTGCCCTGATTTAGAATATATATAGCTTGGTGTGGTTCCTACAAAAAATGAAGAATACAAATAAGATTGAGAGAATACAAAGAACAGCAACAAAATTGATTCTCTATCTTGAAGAGAGATAGACAGATGGACAGACAGACAGAGAGAGAAATACGACATGATTGTAGTGTTCAGATCTATAAAAGGAGTGGGTCGAATTGAGAGGGAAGATCTCATTTTGGGATGAGCAAGCATCATGAGATCAAGAGGGAGAAGAACCATATGCCTGAAGGATATCAGGAAATAGTTTTCTATACAGATGTCAACTTGTGTAACAGTGAGGTAAAGGTCTAATACAAAACCATAAACAAATTTGATGTAAAGAGACAAAACTCCACAAGCACAGGTATTTTCCTGCACATCACAATAAGGTAAACATAATTAGGTAAACAAGCACACACAAACATACACATATAAACATACACACATGCACACACACAATACACAAACACCTATGTATATATATATGTAAGAATGTGTATGTATAAACATTGCCCTATACATACTGATACATGTACCCATATACATCTACATATTCACAAATATACATATGTATATATAAGTATGCAACTCTACATAAATGCAAAATCATATGCATATACATATATATCATCAAATTTATACATACTGTATATACATTGATGCATACACATGTGCTTGTATATGTTTACATGTATATGTACATACAAGTATATATATATATGTATACATATTTTCACTCACAGACATTTCTATGTAAGCATACTTATGTACAAATATATACATCAATTGAATCATGCCTCATTTAGCTCTGGCTGCTCTATTTTATTGTGCTCTTATGTAGTGTCTCTTTTCTTGACAATTACTGGGTAATTTGCTCATACCAAACAAAGACATTTCTTGTCAATACTACTATGAGTTAGGCCTACCTTGCTGTGATACAGTGAAATTTCTTTGAATACATTAATATATAGTATATATGTGAGAGGCCAAATATACAATTCTTTCCATGTCTTAGGTTGACTTAATGACTACAGTACTTGGGTTGCTGGTCCTAGTTTTCTGTGTAATGAAATTCATGGCTTGATTAATGCACTGGTATAAATAATTTAAGAAGTGGCTCTCACCTTTATGTCAAGATGTTAGCCAGGGTCTATTTACAATAAGGAAAGGTATTACACTGCATTTTATGTTTTGTGCTTGGCCACAGAAGACTCTCACTGCCATCATTGCAAGACGCAAGCGCACACTGGCATTCAGATACATGCATTGCAAAGCATCAAGGAAATACTCTGCCTTTCTTCCTGTTAAGGTACTGCAGAATGCTGTAATAACCAGCTTTACATAACATTATATATATATAATCATTGCCTAGGAAAATGATGCAGTAAACCTATACAGTTATAAGGATTAGCTATACATATATACATGACATTCCACCATTACATGGTTTTCCCACTGCATACAGATTTTAGCCATCATCAAGTAGATAAAAATAAAGAATAAAAAACAATCTCCAAAAATTAATAAATTATATATCACACATTCTAATGCTACAATGATAATTTCACCGACTTGTAGGTTCTCTGACAAATATCATATCACTAACATAAGTTACGCTTACACCAATGGCAAATGCGAGTAGTTGCCTATTCTTTTAGTTGCTGTGGTTTCCAGAATGGAAGCCTTGAGGAACATGACATCCCATGCAGTAACCAAACTCAACCACAGTTAAGGACAGTCAGGCTTACACACACTTTACACAATCCATACACTTGAAAAACCCTATGAGCAGCACCAATCCATCGCTACAAGTACTGAGATTACTATCACCATTCAATCAAGTAGTAAAAGTAACTTCAGTTGCAGTAATAGTACTTATTCAAATTCTAAATGAAGCAATAGAAGATGTAGAAAAGGTTAAAGGTACAAGTGTGGTAGTGGAAGTGGCAATAATGAAAGTTATTTTCACTGCCCATAGCAGACAAATGGCACAAAGGCCTAGTATAGGTAATATGAGACGTTTTTGGAAGATTAGTAAAAGTTAGTTTGTTTGCAAGAGATGTGGTCATAGTCATAGCAGAAATGAGAGCCATGGAAGTATTTGCAATAATGACATATGAGGGTAAAATTTTGCAACAAGTACAATATAGCAGTTATACAATACTGTTATCCATTACACGTGGACAATTGAGTATGATACTTAAAATCGTATATCTATGTACAACACATACATTAATAATTACCTTAGGATACCAAGGGACTGTGGGGGAGGGGGGAGAGGACATCCTGCTTGCACTTGTGCTTACCAAGTACTTGATGAAAATGTAGCTCAAACACATCTGTCAATTTTCTACTTCCTAAGTGATGATAAAAATGGAAGAATTCTAATATCATGAGAATCTTTCAACCCTTTCTCAATCTGGTCCTGTGTCCCTTCAAGTGTAGAGTCTAAATAAAAATGGCATGGCTGAGATGGACACTTTGTCTACCTACAGCATGCACCCACACAACATGTCTCAGTTATTTCATACAACCTGAAGTCAAATCTTTGCAAGATCACTTCCCAAGTACAACCTGGAAAATGTAGGCACACTCTTTGCCATGCTAAAAAAAAATGGTTTGACACCTGAATGACTACTTTAATCCTTATTTGTACTTATCATCCTGGGGGAAGAGCAATTCATAACTGTTCTCTCAGATCCCAGACAGAATAATCTCCTTACCAGAAGCCACATTGTCAAGCTGCTTTATACCTGAGGAGCAACCTTGTGAATCTCATACTTGGGCTTTTTTTTATTCACAGGGATTCCTAAATAAATCTCCCACAATTTTAAAGTCTATTTAAAATTTCTAAACATTTTAAATTTGTGCTTTGACATCAGCTATTTATTTTACCTAAATATATCCACATTCTAGCAGCTGGTACTGAGAACACCTACACTGGCGCACTTTTTCCAAAAGTAAGCACACCATTCCCTTGCTGGTGTGTTTATGCTGACTTCTAAACATAAATTGGCTGTTGTGTGAGCAGTGCACACACTTGGTGCACCTGTGCATGGGGCAGTATGTCGGGTATATAAGATGGGGCAATGTCTAGGGAAGGTGGAGCCCCTGCAGCTTCTACTGTACCTTTTCTGAATACCATCAACCATTTTACAAGATTAATTTTTTGCAAATCTCTTATTGACAGTGTAGATAATGGCAGTTGTGCTTGAAACACAATGCACTCCCAACCTACTGCTACACTTTCTACATCTATTTCTACTTAGGCACATGATCACAAACAGATGAGGGGGTTGGGGCACTGATGAGCTGGTCACATTGAACAACTGAACAAACAAGATCTTGGGATAAAAAAAATTTCATTGAGGCATTGTGGGTTTACCATTATGAAGTGACTTTCTGTTACTATATCAAAATGAATTCTGACACAAAGAACTTGATTTGATATTTTTAATTCTGTTAGGGAAAAATAGTTAGAGTTTATTGTAATCAACCATAATGCACCCCCACATGATACAAACTCCACTGATACACCAGTAAAACCCTACATCAGTTCTTGTTACTTTTCGCTCTTTGCTGGATAGCATTCTCCTCCGGTTGAATTCCAAGACATTAAACCATTTATCATACCCTACACCTTGGGTATACTTGTATACATTTTGCAAGACTTTCATCAAGTAAACTACAGGGGTTGAATCCCTTTGAAGACTTAACAAACTTTAGAGCACACCTCATCACTCAGGTACTCATTTTCCGCCATGACATCTGTTCAACAATTGTTTATAGATGACTAAATATTCATTCATGCTAACCACATAGACCTATAGCTGTCTGTTATATAAATGCTAAAGTTTACATATGACTATGCTTGAACCTAATACTATCTGTTGAATGTGTATATGATTGTATCAACCGACAGAATATCATGTCCTCTACAGGCCCAGTCTTGGTCTTCTGCATGACGTCATACTGGTAAAAGAGCAGAATAAGAATAGTGTGAGGAGGAGCAGACAAAAAAAATGTCTTCAATCCTTTTAACATGGCAGCATTTTTTATAGATTCTGTTCTGACTGGCTGACAAGTATATTCAGCTGAGGGGAAAACTTTGATTTGAAGGAAGTCATGATGAATCCAGACTCCCTTCAAAAGTTCATGGGTCATCTTTCAGCTGAACAAAATTGTTTAGCATTTGCCAAAACATTCTCTACAAAACATGCAGCTATGTGGAAGAGGTCAATAGGGGAATGATAAAAATGCAGAAAAACATACTGGAGCTATGAAAAAGTGAGCAGAATGGGGACAAACATCATGTAGAAGGCAAATAGTGAGATCTGTACCAGACAGATGCAAGACTGATATACATTGTTACTATGCCATTTCAATGACAGAATAAGCCAATCCTTGTATATATGAACAATTTATGTATTTCCTCATTACCAAAAACATTTGTATTTGAACTCTATCAACAAATAACAATATAATTAGGCACTGAATACCAACCGACAACTCAGATTTGGCATGATGTTGTTTGCTCAATAGATTTCAAACAAATTCTTTTATACATACTCATACCTACAGGGAATGAACAATCAATATTTCATACATATAAAAAACATGTTAAGAATGATTAGAGGGACCTATTTTTTCAGGTGACTGACAGTCATGGAAGCCGTTGTAAGTTTGTTCTCTTAGTCTTCACAAGTTGGGTAATCTTTGGTTAACCATCCAATATTCCCCATTAACTCCATATCCATAATCTTAGCTGACTTCTTCTGATTTATTTGACA
>NC_134784.1:28550205-28580205 GCF_046742065.1 Oratosquilla oratoria
TCCCCTTTCCTATAGCTTTCTCACATATCTGTCTTACCACAAAGATCTGATCTACACAACCTCTACCCGTCCTAAAACCACACTGTTCCTCACCAATTACTCCTTCTGTTCCTCTCCTAATCCTCTCAATTAAGATTCTCCCATAAGCCTTCCCTACTACACTCAACAGGCTAATCCCTCTGAAATTACTACATTCACACTTGTCCCCTTTTCCCTTGTAAAGAGGAACTATACAGGCACTACTCCAGTCCTCCGGTACTCTACCCTCTCTCCAGCAAACATTAAATAATCTCGCCAACCAGTCCACCATCACTGAACCTCCCTTTTTCAGACATTCTGCATGACATCCATCCAGACCAGGTGCCTTACCTGCTTTCATCATCTTTACAACTGCCTTCACCTCATCCTTCCTTATTTCTCCTCCATTCTCCTCACTCATCACTCTCATTTTCTTCATATTTCCCACTGCAGCTATCTTTCCTTCCCTATCCTCCTTCACATTCAGCAACTCCCTAAAATATTCTGCCCATCTTCCCCTCACTGCCATCTCTTCCATTATCAACTCTCCATCTATATATATATGTAGGGGATGGAATGAGTGGGAGTGGTTTCTATGCCTTTTTCTTTTAGGCTACCCCCCCGTATAAGGGGGAAAAAGCCTTTGGTATGCCTTTATTATGCATATATATGTATAAATATATATATATATATATATATACATATATATATATATATATATATATATATATATACATATATATATATATATATATATATATATGTATATATATATATATATATATATATATGTATATATATATATATATGTATATATATATATATATATATATATATATATATATATATATATATATATATATATATATATATATATATATATATATATATATATATAAAATGGAATTAGTCAGTTCAGGCTCAGAAACCAACAGTGTAATTTATCGGTGAATGTGGATGTGTCTTGTCTTGTTGCATTGCTTCTCACCCTGGACAAAATGGAGGGATGATCTGTCATCCAGGAGGAGCCAAAAAAGAGGGAGGGGTGGTGAATGGGAGTGGAGTGAGTGGGGATGAAATGGGCGGGAGTGGAATTATGCCTTTTGACTTTGGCTACCTCTCTTTTAAAGGGGAAAAAGCTCTTGGTATATGTACATATTAAAATATTTTGAAACCCTTTAAAGAGTATTCCTATATATTATAAAAAAAATTGAAATCCCTTTGAGAGTATTTCTATATCTTATTAAAACATTTTTAAGCCCTTCTATACCTTATAAAAATTCAAGACAAAAAAAAAAAAGATTGTTACCTGGAAGTAGCATGCCTCAATCCTGAGGAAGATTCTTGACTACTGACAGATGGCGATGATCGACTGCCCTTTTTAAGAACACGTTCCAAATAGGCCGCTGGGGCCCAACCTTCATAAGGTGTACCTGACACCCTAACATACCACCAGCCAGCACACCCAACTTTGATCAAATCTACATAATCCCCTTCACGGAGGCTTACTTCTGATACTCCCATTGCATTATAGTCTGCTAAAACCAGGAATCGAGAAGAGGTGTACTGAAAAGAAGGACAAAAATTATGAGAAATATCGTTTGATATGATGAATGAAGCCATCTTTATTGTGTATTTACCTAGTTGTATTTTACAGGAAGGGGAGCTATGCTCGTAGTGACCCATTTTTGTATCTTGCAAGATCAAGTTTATTCTTAAATGCTTGTATTGTGTTTGTACACACTATCTTTTTATATGTATTTGATGAATGTATGTGTGTGTATTTACTTACTGTAATTACCTGATTGTGGTATATACCATATATAGGAAAGGAGTAATGTTCATTGGGTTCCATCTTCTACTCTCCAATTTATTATACCTAGCCTCAAATTCATGTAAAGTTCCACCTTATTCTATAACCTTGATTTTGAATTAACATATTTAGATTTCAATTCATGCACTGTTCAAGCTTGGGCCATATCACCATCTATACTATTTGAAGCATATATGCACTTACATAGAAAATGTGTGCTTATTTAGCTAACTGTAGTATACAGGAAACGAGCAATACTTATGGTGTCTGATTTCCTACTTTTCAATTTATCATACTCTGCTTCAAATTCATATCTTCCCAATTTGTTCTATATTCTTAATTCCCAATTGTCATATCTAGATTTGAATTTGCATATTGTTCCAGCTTATGTTATACTACCTTCTAAGCTGTTCCAAGTATTTATTCATCTATATGTAGGTATGTGTGTGTGTATTTACCTAAATGTAGTATACAGGAAAGGAACAACACTTGTTGGGTCCCGTTTTCTATTCTCTAATTTTCTAACATACCTAGACTCAAATTCTTATATGGTTCCAACTTAATCTATATCTTTGATTTCCAGTTATCATATTTAGATTTGAACTCATGTATTGTTTGAACTTGGGCTATATCACCTTCTAAGCTATTCCACATATTTATACATCTATATGAAAAACTGCATTTCTTCACATCCTTTCGACTTGTGGTCTTTTTTAATTTACTTCCATGACCTCTTGAAGCCCTCCCATTTTTAATCAGGAGATCTTTTCTATCAATGCAATCTATTCCAGTCTTGGGTGTATCAGGATTTTGATGAGTTTTTTCATCATCTATGTCTCTCCCACAATCCTGCTGATATGTCTGTCAGGTGACAGGTTGTCTTTTATCAACACTCCCAAATATTTCTTCTCTATTGCTTTTGTAGTGGGTTCACTTCCCAAGGAATAGATTAAGGATGGTCTGTTGCCACTATTGCCCATTGCCAGTACTTTGTATTTTTTTATATTTAACTGTATTTCCCATTCTTGGCAATAGTCTACAATTGTGCATGTGTATTTACCTAGTTGTATTTTACGGGAAGGGGAGCTATGCTCATGGTGTCCTGCCTTTGTATCTCGCAGTGTTTAGTGTGTGTGTGTGTATTTACCTAGTTGTATTTTACAGGCCTGGAGCTATTCTCGTTATGACCTATTTTTGTATCTCTCTACATCTAGTCTGCTTTTGAATTCGTGTATATTTCTGGCATTAACTGTTTCGCTGTTCAATTTGTTCCAGACATCAATCACTGTGTGTGGGAAGCTGTTCTTTTTCAGGTCTCTTCTATAGCTGTGAGTGTGTGTGTGTACCTATGCATGATCCTTAATTATGCTTAATCATTCTTACCTCAGTACTTTCGGAAAAAGTCTCATGGTCATCATCCTCATCTGTCGCTGAATATTCTGAGGACCAACTCTCCTCCTCTTCTTCTGGAGCATCAACAAGTGTAGAATCAGCCGATCTCATCACTTTCATGGAACGTCGTACATCTCGACCATCACCACTGTTTGGAAAGCCCCCTGCACTACCACCACCAATCACCTGTCCAGTTATGTCCCATGATGCTGTTTGCCTGAGTGCTCTGATGAAGAAATGAGAAAAATCTAAATTCTTCTCAAATCCATGCTGAAGATTATCGTGATTCACATATAATACAATGCTATCTGAACTGCTCATTGGTGAAGCTGTTTCATATAAAAGTCTAATTACACAAGACATCCTTTAAAAGCATAGATACACACGACAGTCATCACTGCTTTATAATGTTTGCAGGGAATATTGGATATGTATGTAAAGATAACTGTGATGGGCGAACCAAGCAAATACCTATGCTGGGTTGTGGGTGAAATAGGTGCTACGCGAATACCATTCAGGCTTGCTCCCTTTTGAATACGAGCAGAATACTGCTTAATATTCTCCCCCTTCAAGTACTCAAACTGGTCAAGAAGAACCTGTTTTATTTCCTTGACCCATGCTTCTTTGACATCCATTGAAGGGGCTAGGATTGTGTGTACCTCCTGCCGGCCTTGTAGCCAAACCTCAAATTTCCGTACATCACCTTTCCCACCTCTAACGCTTTCTGTCAGGCCAACTTGTGACATCTGAAAATGAAAATAGTTGATATAACATGAGTAATCAAATTCACAAGGTCTCGGCTTCATGTGCTTGAATTATATATTTGTATACTTTCTAAAAATTATCATATTTCAAATATCTGCATGAAAAATGAAATTAAGAAGTTGCTATTTTACCTATAACTATTGTCCTTATAACCTTACCTAAACTACATCAAAGAGTTATAGAAAGATCACAATTCACTCCAGACTCTTTAAATCAGGTATAAACATCAACCTAAATGTATTACCTTGAGTGCATTCTTAAAATGGTAGGTTGCTCTGTCTGAGTCTTTGCCTGCTCGTTTGGTAAAGAGAAGCATTTTCTCATACAAAAAGATGTGTCGCTGTGCTGGCTTCAGCCTCAGGTCACGCAAACCTTTCTTGCTCTCATTCCAAACACTGAATGGTCCTTGCATGAGCAATTTGCCCAAATCTGCCAAATTTCCCTGAAACAAAAGAGAATATTTAATTCTACCTATATACCAAAAGGTTTCTTACTTCTTATAAGGGAGGCAGCCAACCAAGGAGAGAGTGGGGGATTCTGCCACAGTGTTTCCCACTGGATTGGCCTACAGGCCAGTCAATGAGGAAATGTTGTGTTGTTGTCTGGGTAAGGATAGAGTAGTACAGTGTAGGATGAGGTGTTTGATATTATTTATGTGGTGATTACCAGCACATTTGCCATTGCAAGAAGGAGGACCTTTATGCGGAGTCACCAATATTCCTGAAGAGACAATGACCATGGGAAGGTCCAAGAACTCAACACAGTCAAGGGGTCAACAAGCAGTGAAAATTGTTCTCACCTTCGCCCACCTTCACCAGAAGGTGTGGCCCCAAAGGGCTGATACCTAGTATGTTTAGTGTGTTGGGAAGACATGGGATTTCACTGCAACAACACTGTGGTCATAGTCTTTGTAATTTTGGCTAATTGTGTCAATTTTGGCTGGGTGTGTTTCTAGTATAAGCTTTGTAACATGTATGTATTATGTATCAGGTAAGAAAAATTGTTGGCCCTACAGAGTGCTCTGGCAGAGTAGAACCATATAAATAATAAGAACAATAAAACAATACACTTAAGTGACTTACCGGAAAACCCGTGATGGCAACTTGGTGCATTGAGTCATTGAGGCACTTGAGTACTGTAAGCATTGTATCAACTGCCTCCTGTAACTCACAACGTCCTTGTGAACCTTCCACACATTTGAGCAGATCCTAAATTAAGAATGAAAATTTTAAGTTACAAATTAGGGCCACAAATTTAGATTACAAATAAGAGAAAACAAATTTAGGTTACAAAGAAAATTAGACAAACTAGAAAATATTCATCTTTACTGTAGTGTATAAGCAAATATTCTCAATAAATTTATTCACACTATCCTATTTTTTACCTTAAGGAGGAGCTGATATTTTGTGATTCTCTGCACTGGCTTGAGCAGGTAAGCACTTAAGGGTAGTTTGTGTCTGAGTTTCCGTTGACATTCTTTAAAGAAGGGGTTACTGTCACCAACTTGACGACGCAACTCTTCACTTGCAGGCTTGTTTTGGCAGTATAGTGAATACAGACGGTGAAAAGTATCTTTCTGTAGGAAGAAGATCATTCATTGGGAAACTTGCTTGAAAATGGACAACTCTGTTGTCCTTCTTGCAGGACCACTAAAAGCAAGTACCAGTCACTGGTCCCCAAGCCCTTTTGTTGACAGTTAAAGTTAAACATTAACTGCCATGCTCATGAATACTATAAGTTGTGTACTTGGCTTAAAGGTTAAAGCCACTTATGTGTGATGAAATAAAAATATCCATACATGTTACTAACATGTTAGCAAAGCATCTAATGGATTAAAAATCAAAATATTTTTAGCAATTCAAGGACCAAAACCCTTACCCTTTGCACAAAACATAGTCCGATAAGTTCAGGTGTGTTGATGCAGTTCTCAAGATCTCTCAAGAAAACATCATTGTGGAAACGGTAAATGTCCTCTGTGTTGCCAAAAAGAATGTCACTTTTCCCATATAAGTTAATGGGTAACAACTGCTGCATCTCAGGGTTGAGCATTTCATCTTTGTAGCCCTGTAATTCAAGAAAAAATTATTATATGAACACACACACATGCACATACATATACCAAGGGGTTTTTCCCCCTTACAAGGAAGGTAGTCAAAGGTATAAATCCACTCCCAACCATTTCATCCCCATATACTTCAACCCCATAAAGGCTTCTTCCCCCTTATATAAGATGTAGCCACCCAAGGCATGCACACACGCTTCACCCATCTCACATCCATTTGTTTTCCCTTTTGTCTTAGTTCTATTATAAAACAAAACTAGATCTGTGATAAAACTGTTCTCTAAAAGGTCTATATAACAAGCATCTTTCCACAATTACCTTTAAGATGGAGCACAATTCTGAGACATAGATTCTTTCTGTTTCCAGCAGTTCTCGAAGAACATGTCCCCGTTTGGCCCTCGCTGCCTCTATATCAATAGTTGCCTCTGGGGATTCATCACCAGCCTGGAAATTCATAATCAATAAATAACTTACACCTTTTCTCTACACTGGTAATTAATCAAAAATCTGATATCTACTTTTGCATACACTCAAAAAGTAAAAAACAGTACAGCTTCTTTCAAAATCTATAAAAGCAAATAAGATAATTCCAAAATGCAAAGTATTAAGTGTAGATATACTAGCAAAGACGAGGTTATTAATACTGCAATATGTTCCAAGCTACAAAACAAATAATTCAACCATTCACATACCCAGAACATCTTTTGCCAGAGAAAAAAAAAAAGAAGCAAATGTACTTATTACTGCAAGCACTATAATGATACAGATAACATAATCTATGCTGGGCAGTATAAGAAAAAAAAAAAATAAATAAGCAGCATTATTACAGCACCACCTAATTCTTAAGGTATTTCCAATGTGCTTGTTCCTAAGGTAAATTATCATGAAAAACATAAAATGAAGCCATGACTACAGAAAACACAATAACGCTCTTTCTCAATTCACGTGAGTGTGAAGTGGCATGAAGTAATAAATAAAAGTGGCATCTATGGTGTAAACAGAGACAAAGGATATTGTAACTTGCAGAAGGATAGGTGTGTGAAAGTAAATTCTTTGCAAAAATCTGTGCAGTAGTTAACGTTAGTCCTTGTCGGTGCAATCTACTGCAACTGATCTGGAATTTTTCACTGCTAGTAATATCAGGGCGTGATGCAGCGAGATATAGACTTGCTGTTTATGTACACTTTTTGCCACGACTTACTTTCACCTTTATATGTTGTTTGCTTTTGTTATTTGACGAATGTGGCTGATTTAATGATAATCTATCATCAGTTGACAGGTCACTGCTTTCCCTGTCACCCACTTTGGCTTCAGCAGAGGCCATTGCGGACTCTGGGATTGGTCCCAAGTAGCCTACGTCATTCCCTAAGCAAACGGAGATTGGGCGAGGCTTCTTCTTCCCTTCTGGAGTCCTCACCCTCAACATCTATTTCAGAGGAATTGCCATTGACTGACTGGTAATTTAAGGATACAAAGTACAACTTTTAATGGAAAACACCAAAGAGAATACTGAATACTTTTACTCAGAGGTTCAATACCATACTAAATGCACTGCCTTGGCCACTCAAAATATTGCTTTGAAGGACAGTGGGACATTTAGTATCACAGTAGACTTCTACCCTGCAGTGTAGCATTCAATTCTCTCATCTGTGTTCTTCACAAAAACAACTGTCTTTTCATATTGTTTTTAACTTTATATTATTGATTCCAAAAGGAAAGAATAAAAGCAGCCAATGTAGAAAATCATACAAGACAGTTAACTCCAATCTACCATACTTAAAAGCTTTAAGCATTTCGAACCATTATGAGTCTATAATGAAGGCAATACATGCAGTCAAGCACCACCACATTAAAACTCACATAAATTAAACTTTATAACTATCAATGCACAAGTAAAACACAAAAAAGTATGAAATGAATATTCAATATAATTTGATATATATATAAGGGGAGGTGGATGAGCAAAGCATATACCTACACCATACATCAATACAATTCATTTAACCACCCCTCCGACCTCAGCACCTCAGGGATGAAGGGTCACTTCATCATACTGCTTGGATCAAAGGTAATGTAACAATGCACAGTTCTTCCTCCGTATGCCCCAACAGCCAGAGCTAGTTTATCCCAGTCACTTCATCATAAGTTATTCAACCTCCTCATCCATTCAAAATCATTCACAAAGCAGGTGAAAAGAACATTCCCCAAGTTTCATTATCCTTTCATCTATTTACAATCTCTCTACATTCACTCCTCTCTTTTCCAGTCTTTCTTCCCTTCTTGACAGAATATATTATATATATATATATATATATATATATATATATATATATATATATATATATATATATATATATATATATATATATATATATATATATATATATTATATATATATATATATATATATATTTGTTAATGTAATAAGAAAATAAATCCATAGTTAAACAAAAATCTTACTATATCCCTGACAACAACTTTACCTTTGGTAATGTTGATGCTTTCCTCATAGCCATGGGACTTTTGGGTAATTCATAGGTTGTGTGGAGTGGGGATGCAGGGTGGGAATGTGCATGGGATGGCGGGTTGAAGGAGGGTTGCGGATGTGGGTAATGGAGGGGTACTGCAGGTTCTGGGGTGACAGCATGCACAGGTCGTGGGAGACGAGTGGCTAACTTCTTAAGTGAACTTTTGCGCTTTTCACACATCATCTGTACATCCTCCATACGCTTCAGCACCTGTAACCAACAATGGTATGAATCACATCGTAATCTACCCTAAATATGCAGGTAATCTTTTTCTTCATTTAGTGTAACATTATTCTATAAGCAATTGTTCAAAAAAGATTGAATAGTAGCTTGAGCATGCATGCTTTCAGTTTGTAAAACAGGACACAAATTTACCTGCAGTACAAGAGCATATGCATGCCTTCAGTTTGTAAAATGAGACAGAAATTTACCTGCTGCACAAGAGCTTTGGTTTCTGGTGTTATGAAATCCTCAAACATGGTCCTTAGCTCCCTTGGAGAACCCAGCTGATTAGGATCTGAAGATGAAAGGAAAACCTCCAGCTCCCTTAAGGCTTCTTCAGCAAACTCAGGTGCCTGGCAGCGTTCAATCTGCTGTGAAGCCAAGAGATCCACACCTTCTGCACACCACTGGTTGGCCTGAAAAATATAGAAAACCATAAAAATTATGACTAATATTAATACAGCAAACTTATCTTACACTTTTTTTTTTGCTCTTCTATATAGATAGTGGACTGAAATCCCTCATAGCTATTTTTATTATGATATGATTAATATCAACACAAACACAGCCCACAAAAAATCTACTTAAATGTTTACAATAACTTGCCCCAGCAAACCTCAACATCTTCATCCAAAGACATCTGAAAACTCAGATCACAAAGCAAGCACTTCACAATAAATCTCCAAGTTCTATACTTCACCAGGATCCCCCAAACATCAACCCAACTGACAAATCACTTCCAAGACAAATAAGAACTACGCTAGTCTCGTGTCTTTTTTCTAAGATATTTTGTACTGAAGTTGGAGTGTGTCTTATATGCTCATGCATCTAATATGCCATAAAACATGGTATATATCAATAGCCCTTTTCACCTTATATGAGATGTTACCAGGTCAAAGCACCTACATAGGGGAAAGGGATGACTTTTCATCTACAAAGTGCTAAGATGGAAGGGATAACAAATTGGTTTTTTGATGGGTATGGGATGGATGAAGAGTGGATATATATTTTGATTTCCTTATAAGGGAGAAAGGGCTTTTTGGTATATACTCCACATGTCTTATGGGAGTAATAAGTGTAATTCATACTATGTCTTAATCATGTTTGGTATCCAGGACTATAACCCTTGCAGAAATTAAGAGGTAACCATATGTATAAACACGGTTAAAAAATTACCTTTTCAATGCGTTGTTGCAAATCCCTACACTTGTGGAGTGTTTCAATTCTCTTAGTAATAGTTTCGGTGAAGACATCACGCATTCTAGCCAGTTCAACACACTTAGGTTGGATAGAATCTAAAGCATAGTGCTGGCTTTCAATGAGCTGAGTTCCAAAAATTCTTATCTCTTCTGCTTTCTGAAGCTGATCCTGAAAGTAGTTATATTTATAAAAAAAACCTAAGCAACTAATAAAAATATACATAACTATCATTAACATTTAAATAAACAACTGATAACAGATGAATGTGAATCAATAAATAATGGGAAGTTTCTTACCTATTCATTAAAAGAAAGGAAAAAAAAATTATTATATATATATATATATATATATATATATATATATATATACACATTATATTATATATATACACACACACACACACACACATACACTGGTCCCCACTACATATATTTTCATCTTTTCAACCACATTAATTACCATTTTAATCCCATGCCATCACAGTCGAGACTGACAAGGAGATCAATGGAAGTATATACAGAAACTGATATGTAGTCAAGCTATGGACTCAAATCAAACTGAGATACAGTATAACAAATGAACAGTGACTTAGACCACTGTACAATCAAGAGGTGGTCCAATGGTGGTCCAATGGTCTAAGTCACTGTTCATTTGTTATGCTTCAGCATGGTTTGAGTCTATAGCTTGACTATGTATCAGTTTCTGTATATGCTTCCATTGAGCTCCTTGTCAGTCTCGACCGTGATGGCATGGAATTAAAGTGGTTATCAGCAATATACATATATACACATATATACATACATATATATATATATATCTATATATATATATCTATATATATATCTATATATATCTATATGTATGTATATATATACACACACACACATATATATATATATATATATATGTTCAACTATAAATCTAGTGGCACCAATGAAAACTCATCATGAGTTCTATTCCTTCTGTCCCAAATAATATTAACCAAAAATCAATCTCTGAACACAGGAGTCAGATAAATTTCAAAATGTAAACACAATCCCCACTTTTTGGATAATGCTTCCTCTCTAGATTGATAAGACTGAGTGGTTATAGGTGCCACAATAACAAAGGATTACAAAGGAGGAGCATGCAGACAGGAGACCTTTTGGTCCATAACTAGGTCAGATGTGAAAAAATATATATATATAATAATGATAAATAAATAAAAATTATAATAACATAAATGATAAAATAAAATAAATGCATAGGTACAGTTAAATAATAAACAAACAGGTAAATAGTAAATAATTATAACTAAGACATGTCATATGAACAGTAATCACTGTGGCAGGAGTATGAACAGCAGAATTTCCCAGAACTATCTGTCCAATGTATCATATAATGAACACCATCCTCTAATATATTTTGAGCAATAGATGCAGTAATGAATAAGTTTGCAGTGTTGCATATATGTTAACCTGGTCAACTGTTAAGTCATGGTACATTTATCTACATACCACGAGTCTCTTCACCCTTTTAAGTAAGTTAGCCACCCAAGGCATGCATCCACTCCCACCCATTCCACTCCCATCCACCACCCATTATCATCCTCTCATTTTAGCTCTATGTGGACAAAGGTTCATCCCAACCTCACTGATCAGACATGTAAAGTCATGTTACATAATGCAAAATTTACCCGTTCTGTAATGCTGTAATTTTTTATATTCATCCTGACTAATACCAAACTATTTTATTTAGCTGAAAAAAAAAACACACTATTTTACCTAAACAGTTAAGGTAATAACTATGCTACACCTTTGATCTATCAGCTAAATTCATGTATGGTTGTAGCATTACCTCTTTCAACCCTAACTTTTGTCTATTCAGATGTCTGCAATACTACTTACTGCTGTCTGTCCATGGAACTCTTGTGCCTCTTGTAGGAGCTGGTCCACATGAGCCACCGAGTCTCCAATTTCACACATGGAAGCCAACTTCTTCAGGGAGACGTCCATCTGAGACTGGCATGGCAGGTTAACATCATTTGTGGTCAATTATCAAACAATCTCACCAAACTTCCCACAGAATGTATGCCATAAGCAAACTATAGAGCATCCAATTTAATTAGGAAGTAAAGCCACACACCCACACACCAAAAAATTATTAAGGTCACTTATAAGAAGAGAAATCTAAACACAAGAAGAAATCATACAACAAATCTATACCTTTCTTCCCTTCATACATTATTAAGAACTATCCCCATACTTCCATAGTGGACAGTGGCTTCCATTGCTAGTTAAACTGAATAATATATAGTATCCTTCCCTTGCCTGTTCCTTGTAGCTTGGCCCAATGAACTTCGAAAGTCGAAACCTACCTGCAATTCTCGGAAGTCACTTTCGAACTTCCTCAGCTGGAGACACTGCGTGAGACGAGACTCGTGCCTCGTCCAGAACTCATCAAAGGTCCTTTCTGTCTCCTCTAGCTGGACGAGGAGCCTCTCTACAGCTGTTACGTTGATAAGTTTGTCAGGGCACAGCTGCAGTGCACGGGGTTCACCTGGTCGTTTGATGCAGTTCAGTAAAGTCTCTCCATGACGAGAAGCTGACAATAGGTCGTCCTTTAGCACAGCATATTCAGCGCACTGGAAATAAACAAACGAATAAATGAATAAACCAGAAAATGGGAAATAGCGCTGGGCAAGAGAGAAGACTGAGACTGAGCTGAAGGCAGAGCCGATTAAGGAAATCACTAAACTTAAATACCTCGAGGAAAATGGCTTATTCAGCTCAAAAGAAAAATTGGTAGACAAAATCATCGAGAGGCCTGAAAAAGTATATTTAAAAATTCTCACGAGAGAGGCTGCTAAGATATATTCTAAGCTTTCCTAAACTACTGGTATTGCCTAACATCCAAAATTAGACAGTTTACAACATGGTACTTGATAATTAAAACTTGCAACTCTTCTGCCTAGCAGGAGCATAATCACAAAATTTCAAGTTTGATATGAGATAGGTATATCTACTTGTCTATTTGTAAAACAGGGACCTCTCGCATTTTGTGGCAGATGAATTACATCACTTAGTATAACATAACATTTAAACAGTGCTGTATTTCCTTACACTACATCAAGTAGCCTGGTGAGAACTAAAGAAGGAGGAGGAGGAGGAGGAGGACTAGGAGGAGGAGGAGGAGGAGGACTAGGAGGAGGAGGAGGAGGACTAGGAGGAGGAGGAGGAGGAGGACTAGGAGGAGGACTAGGAGGAGGAGGAGGAGGAGGACTAGGAGGAGGACTAGGAGTAGGAGTAGGAGGAGGAGGAGGAGGAGGAGCAGGAGAATAAAAAGAGGAGGAGGAGAATAAGAAGAGGAAGAAGAACAAGAAGAACAAGAACAAGAAGAATGCGAAGAAGAATAATAATAAGATGTTTACATCTTCCTAGTTCCATTATACCTGAGAGCGAAGAAGTTCCTCGGTCGACGTGACGTCATTGGGGAACTCTGTCTCCTGAAGCTTCTGCGTGAAAGTGCGGAGGGCTGCGCTGATCTCCTGCGTGTTGGCACTGAACTTCTCCACAGCCTGGGGAACAAAGAACACGTGAGAAAGGACATGGAGATGTGTGTATATACCAAGCTTGTGCGGTTGTGCAGGCGTCGTCTGTGTGTGTATTTACCTAGTTGTATTATACGGGAAGGGGAGCTATGCTTGTAGTGACCCGTCTTTGTATCTCTCAGCATCTAGTTTCAAGTCTTAAATTTGTGCGCGCGCGCGCGTGTGTGTGTGTGTGTATTCACCTTGGTCTTTGGATCACGTGCTGGGCTCGTGATAGCTATTTCCCTCCCGGAAGAGAGCTCTGAGCTCGTATGACCGATCTATGGCTAATGCTGTGACCTTACACGCACACACACACCCAACTCCTCGCCCACGAGAGAGACTCGAAGCGCAGCGATACTGAAATTATTTCAGTCCTGGGCAGGATTCGAACTCGGACCGCCGAAGTGACAGTCGGGGACTCTACCAACCGCGCCACCGAGTGGTGTGTGTGTGTGTGTGTGTGTGTGTGTGTGTGTGTTTCGCCATGGTTTTGGATCACGTGTTGGACTTGTGATCGACAGCTATTACCCTCCCGAAAGAAAGCTCAGAGCTCATACATGACCGATCTATGGGTTATGCTGTGACCTTACACGCACCTCCAATTCCCCGCCCACGAGAGTTGGAGTAACGACTCGAAGCGTAGCGATACTGAAATTATTTCAGTCCTGGACGGGATTCGAACTCAGACCTCCGTATTGGCGGCCGGGAACTCTAACCACTGCGCCATCGAGTCGTGTGTGTGTGTGTGTGTGTGTGTGTGTGTGTGTGTGTGTGTGTGTGTTTACCTAACTGTAGTATACAGGATAGGAGCAACACTCGTGTCTTGCCACGTGAGTGCTCATGCTATGTGTATGTGCATATGCTTTATATAAGTAAACATCACACATAGACGCCTGCAGAACACCAGAACAAGCATGAACAAAAAACCAATTAAGTGGAGGGAGAAGGGGAGAGGGGGGGGATGGTTGGGGGAGGTCCTAGCCAACTTGAAGGGTGAAAAAAAATTCATCCAAACAAGGACAATTCAAGATCAAACTGTCAAATGCGAAGTCGGTGTTCAATGCTCCATCTTAGACACCGACTATGGGCAGGTGAAGAGGGAGGTAAGGATCCGTGCGTTAGTCTTATTATTGTACATAAGTAATAATAATTATAAAAATAAGAACAATGATAATAAAATAATTGGAAATAATAATAATTATAAAAATAAATGATAAATGATAAAATTAGAAATAATAATAATAATAATAATAACAACAATGATAATGATAATAATAATAACAATTAAAATAACAATAATAATAATAGTGGTAATAAAATTATAATAATAATAGTAATAAGATAATAATAATAATGAAAATAATAGCAGTAATAATAATAATAATAACAACAATAATAATAATTATATCAATAATAAACATTAGGAGGTAGTTTTGGGAGCTAAAAAATAAGAGTAAATGTACGGAAGGATGGGGGGAAGGAGTTTCAGGAATTTCAGGAAAGGGCGAAGTAATACTCCTCTCCCTCCATTTCCTAAGGGTACGTGACGTTAGGTACGAGAGCCCGCATTCTTTGTCAACAGGCGAGCTACCAGAAGCTTTGAGAGAAGTTCTTGGCTTCAAACAACTGCCTGGAACTAACTACTTCGCAAAGAACTACAACATGCAAAGGTCCTTACACACCACAGGCTCTTGGCCAGGTCCTGTCCCTTCCCTTAAATTCACACACACTCAGCAACCTCCAGTTGTAGAGGGCTATGGGCAAGCAGACAGGAAAAAAAAGACCACTTCACAAGACACTTTGTCAGCACCATCAACAGAACACCAACAAAGAATATCATCATCGTCATCACAAATATCAATCCCAATCCTCATAGCATCACTTGTCCAAAGCAATCGATCAATGACATCAGGCTGATATGATCAAGGGTACAATAAATAACTTAAATCAATAAACAAGGGTATCAGGAGAGTTTGAGTAAGGTCGTAGGAAGACGAACATGGCTGGGATGAGAGCAACATGGCTGGGATGAGAGCAACATGTCTGGCACTGTCGCAGAAGTGGATTAACCTCGCTATACGGGCCTTTCTGAAAGGGAACCATGTATCATGTGGGCGTAACAACGGGGTAGGATGAGGACGAGTCTGGTGGCCGCCATATTTGTTTCAGACACTAGGTAGGAGGAACAAATAGCTGTCACATTAGTATGTAATGCAAATAGACTCCAGTTTATGCAGGAATGACGCTCACAAAGGTATATATCCATATACATATGGTATATACACACAAACATGCATGCACTACATATATCTAAATATATAGACTATATATACATTAAAATTAACTTACATATAAAAATATCTAAATATATACAAACTCAGTCATAAAGCCTTTTCCACTTATATGGGAGGAAACACACAATTATGTATATTTACAAATGTATATATGCATATATGCATGCACATCTCCGAGCTGGGTATACATATATATGGATAAGTGATGATTAGAATTAAAAAATAATAATTATAATGATATTAATAATAATAATAATAATAATAATAACACCCACAGGCAACGCCATACTTGCTAATTACAAGGGCATCAACACTACACACGATAGTTTGATAAATTCTACGACAGTGAAACGAAGAGCGAATGGAGATATGTTGTGGGACGCTTAAAAAATGGGTCCACAGAAATGTCTACAATTATGGAACATATCACTCGTTGCAGTGAAGTTTTTCAAATAATCAAATCCGGTTACAGGTCTTTTGGATGCTCTGTGTGGCAGACTGGTGGCATGCGGGACTCATCATCTTAGGTGCCCGGGATCGAAGCTTCGTAATGACCGGATTTGATTATCTAAACATCTACAAACAGTAATGATAAATATAATGATAATCAGTGTTGATAATAATAACGATAATAATAATAACTATAATAATAATACAAAGAAAAAGACGAGGTTTCGTTAGACAAACAACATGGGCGCAATGAAGACATGGTCTACAAGGTAAACAATACTTGATCCTTTCAATGCGGTGTCACCCATAGCAAACTAACCCAGTAAAGGGGTGCCACCATAATGAAGGGGGGTTAAAAACAAACTGAGGTGCTCTACTAGGAGAACGCCAACACCTACTGGGGGTAGTAACAACTGCCCCTGGGGTACAAACTGGGTAATACGGATTATCAGGGGGTACTCCAGAGGATAATGCTATCAATACATACACCTGAGCAATACAAGCAATACCCATGTAAACAGTTACTAATATACCCTCATTCACAGTTGTAAAAAAGGTAAATAGACCAGTAGAGAGAGGGTAATGACAAGGCAACAGAGCTTGCATTTGGGGAAAGCCTTTAAAGAACATTTAACATCAAATGTTAGTGAGAGTGTCTCAGCACAGGGGAGGGCCAGCATAGCTAACACACATCATCATCACCTAAATACAACGATAGCAATAGTCATGGAAACATTCTGACACCGAAGTGGGTATCGATCAAGCACATGATTTCGGGTTAGCAAATTTGGGATTGGGGAGGTTGCTGGAAGCTTGGGGGAAGGTGTTGAAGGAGGTTTGGGAGTTAGGGAGTTTGGTATCTGCCGCCTGGAGGAGGAACCATGAGTACTGAAGTTCCTGTCCCCTTGTCCAGCAACTGTAGGCGGGGTGGGCGAAGACATAAAACATGAAGGAACACGATAAAAAATTGGAAGCTACCACGGACGAAGAGGTATATAAACACACAGAAAAGATGATTTGAGGAATGGGGGGAAGGGAGGAGGGGACGGAGGGAAGGGGATTTTTTTTTTTTTTTTTTTTTTTTGGGGGGGGGTGTCTTTGCTGGATAAGGATGACGAAGGGGTGGCGGGGGCTGAAGAACAACTTCGCGCGATGAGATCGGCGACTTCGGGAAGAACCAGATAAAACGAAGATGAAGACCAGCACGTCCACAGGTGGGCTCCGAGTATTAAGAGGTTTAGAACTTTTCTAATGAGGTTGGGTCCCTTTTAAAGGAGTTGGATCCTTCTTAAGGTGGTTGGATTGTTTATAGAGGACTTGGATACTTTAAGAGGAATACAACCCCGTTAAGAGTGATCAAATCCCATATAAAGATTACCTAACCGGATTAAGAAATGTCCAATCCCATTTTTAGAATCCAATCCATTTCAGGGGATTGGTGGGAGTGGAAGGAGGAGTTGGGAGGGAGTGGTTGGGAGGAGGCGTAGGATGTTGGACAGCGTGAAGTAGACTGTGACGTACCACAGATCAACACTCAAAACCCGAGCAAGAAAACTGATACAAATAACATAAAAACGGGATATGGGGGTCACAGGTTTCAACAGAAAACGGATGGTGGGATCACAGGTTACAACAGAAAACGGAGGGTGGGATCACAGGTTACAATAGAAAACGGAGAGTGGAATCACAGGTTACAGGGAACTGTCCATAATCGAACGTGCAGTCGTACGAGGTTGCGTCGAGGTGGATGAAAGGTAGAAAGAGGTAGAAAGGTAGAGGAAGGCGAGGTCGATCAATCAAGTTGGTTGAAAGTCGTCTCTGAGAAGACCTAAACATTAAAACTACTGTTGATAATGGAGAGACCAAAACAGAGGAACTTACTAACTCTCGCCGAAGTACCTGACACCCGTACACACAGATTCCGTGTTTTGCGACCTTTCTCTCCCCCGGGGGGATTGGGGTCGTGGCAAAGGGGGGAGAGGAGGGGGGAAAGGGAGGTTCTGAGGCTTGTACCGGGGGAGATGGGTGTCTTAAGACCTGGTGCCAGTAGGTCGTAAGTCCAAGAGACTTCGATGTTCCAGTGGAGGAACTCTGAGAATGAGTGTGTTAAGGCAGAGGCTGCGGGCTCAATTTAACGTTCTTCACCACTACACTCGGCTCGAACTCCCGAAGTAGAGAGCCTTCAGGAGTGCAGTCGAAGGGGGAGCTCAGTATTGTCTAATAAATCTTTTAGCCCTGAGGAACGCTTTGTATATAACCCCCAAAATAATAACGATAATGATGATAATAATAGTAATAATAAATAAATGAATAAAAATTAGATAAAACTGACGAGCACCATTTTTGCAGACAACTAATATCGTGTACCAATAAATTCGACATTACGAAACGTCTCAATGAATACTTTTTTCGGACAATTTTTCTAGTCAACATCTGTACGGTTTTATAGAGTTTATGAAGGGACTCTAGAATAATGAATGTTGACTACACTAGTCTAGAACCCTGCAAGTTCTTCACCTATCTAGTTTTTGTGTAATACTATTCCCTCGTCTTCTAGAAAGCCCTTCAACACTGTGAATAAAATCGTTCTAGAAGGTCATAAGAGGCTTCAAAGGGTGTCCCTAAAATAATTTTCCAAAGAGATCTCGGGGTCTTAAGATTTTACCAGAGGTCTTGAGGAAATCCAAAGACGTTTCTTAGGGACCCCGACAGGTCCTTTGAGGATTCTCCCAAGGAGTCCTTAGGAGTCCAAAGAGGTTTCCAAGGGTCTCTCAAACGGTTATAGAAGTCTTCCTATGGGCGACAGAAAAAAAAAAAAAAAAAAAAAAAATCATTGAGGTAACGAGGTAATCACAAGGCGATCTTCGGTCGAGACTTAGGAGACTGTGAACACGACTGTGGTCCTCAAGGGGGCTGGAGGACGAGTAAACACGATCCTCAAAAGTTTGAGGGTTTGTTAAGGAGCGAGTAAAAGGTTAAAGGATCATTTGGGAACCAAGGGTGAGCTGTCGGTCGGTCAACCGGTACTTCTCCCGAGAGACCTGAACGATTGTGACGAGCAAGTTCGCCGAGATCAAAGGAACGGAGGTGGTGCGGACGAAAACGAAGTTGAGAGCCTCTAGTTGACCCGAAGTGGAGTTGTCTACTTCCCCTCAAAGACTCCTCGAGAGGCCCGAGAGGTCTGTAAACAAGTTTGTAGACATCAAAGGGGTAATTAATTAGTTGGAGTCTGTCACACTGTTCTGTGGACAACAACTCTACCTTGGTGGGGATCTTCGGGGAGATCCTAGGAAGGGCAATTGTATGTTTTCTTCTGCTCTATACACTAAGTACAAGCAGCCACCTTCACGAGAGGCTCTAGGGAGGTGTTGGATAAGCTTTGTATGTATGTGTTGCCTGTATATGGCATCAAATAAACCCGACAGGGCGTAAACATGCGTACTTCTTACGCATGAAACCTTACTGACGCACATCTTTTGGTGCCCAACCCCGGGGGGGGCGGGGGTTTGAACTTGGGTTACGCGCGTGAAGTGAGAGCGTTTCTCTTTCACACGGAAGTTTTACTTCTGACACATCCTTGTGTCTACCACGGGGATTTGAACTCGGGGCCACTCCCGTGTGATGCGAGAGGGTTACTCCTGAGCCAGCCGGGTTTCATCACTAAGAGGTTGAGGTAGGAATGAAAGAAGTCGGAAACCATCAACTGACCACGGGTGAGGTCGGCTACTGTAGTGGTTCTGAAGTGCACATTCCCTTCGACCTGTGTAAGGACGTCAGGAGGTACGTTCTCCACTTACTAGGGACGCCCTTGAAGCCTCTTCTCTCTTCGTCTGACCTCCTGAAGGAAGGACTGGGGGGGGGGGATACGTGTCCTTCGTCCTCCTAAATCCCTTCGACTTGATTATTTTCTTTCTTTATTCATTTATTTTATTTTTTATTTATTTCTTTTTTTTTTTTAAGACAGGCGATTTCATTCAGGTGAAGGCACGGACTTGATCGAAAAAGTTGGAGCCTCGGTTAATGGGCTTCCTACTTCGCCCTAAAATCTGAACAAAATCGTCTACCAATAACTAGAACAAAATTAGCAAAGTCTGGTCGAATATGTTAAGTGTGTATTAGTCTCCCCCCCCCTAAAAAAAAGAAGCAGAGAAAGAATAATCAGCAGCAGCAGAAGAAGAAGATGAAGAAGAAGAATCAGGAGGAGAAGAATCAGGAAGAGAAGAAAAAGAAGCAGAAGAAAAAGCAGAAGAAGCAGAAGAGGCAAAAGAAGTAAAAAGTAGAAGAAGCAGAAGAAGAAGGAGAAGAAGCAGAAGAAGAGGAAGAAGATGAAGAAGCAGAAGAAAAGGATGAAGAAGAAGACGAAGCAGAAGAAGCAGAAGAAGCAGAAGAAGAAGGAGAAGAAGAAGAAATGAACATTGGATAACAAACTTGTACGCTAAGCCTCCAGTTACCAACGTCCTCCTTGGCCTTATCTCTTCGAGCTCGTCCTTGAAGAGGGCCCTCAAGCTCTGTGACAAGACTTATCTTTCTACGCAGTGGTTAATTTTTATTCAAATTTATTCAACTTCATTTTATTTATTTATTCATTATTCTGAGCACCATGGGTCCTCATATTTCAATAACGGAGCGCACGTAACAGATTTTGTTATATCGAATTCTGAGCACCATGGGTCCTCATATTTCAATAACGGAGCGCACGTAACAGATTTTGTTATATCGAATTATTTTTATTCTGCTATAGAGGTATAAGAAAGCCTCTAGTGTGAACAGGGCATTAGCGGGCTGAGACCTAAACTGGTTCTTCATTAAAAAAAAATCTGGAAAAAAAAGTCTGCTCCAATAATGAAAAACTTGATCCTCACGACCTTATTTCTACTCCATAGTTCCGTTCCGTGATCTGTTTACAAACGAGTTCAAATATGGCCCTGACCTGATCTGAAAAAATAAATGAATAAATAAAACAAAAATAAAACGGGGACTACTTTTGAGATAATTCACCAAAATCTTTCATAAAAATAAATTCAAATAAATGCAACTACGAGTCTACAGTGGCCTTGCACTCCAAAGACCACTTCCCTACACCCAAGAAAGATGTACCTAACCTTTCCAGAAAACTTAAGAAGTCGTTAACTTGGAAAAACCCTCATTAACCTGAGTGCCCACAACCTTCTTTCTGTACTTTACACACCAGACCTCACAATAACCGTTTTCTATACTTATTAACTAAGTTCCATTTGTTATATCCTACGCCATACTGCACTGTTTCAGACACTCGGCAGAGTCTTCTTAGTGTCCCGGAGGTCTTTGGAAAATTTGTTCTATCGCTATGCAGGTTTATTCAGTTTAACCCATTAAACTACGATGACAAGATGTCTTGTCATTTGGTCAAATTAAACCAAAAATCATAAAACACCAAAATGTTTGATCAAACACCAGAAAAATATGACGTCAGTCCTCGCTTCGTGCGAGGACTGACGTCATATTTTTCTGGTGTTTGATCAAACATTTTGGTGTTTTATGATTTTTTGTTTAATTTGACCAAATGACAAGACATCTTGTCATCGGAGTTTAATGGGTTAACGGTCTCTCTGGAGCCTTGGTAAGATGTAGAAGGTCTGTTATGTGGTGGACGGGGTAGTGGAGGTGACGAAAGCAAGGTGGATGGTGTCAATGTGTCTATATGAAGAGGAGTGACAAAGGCATTCGGATGTGCCGAAAAAAGGTCTTAGTCAGTTTCAGAGGGAGTTACTACAAAGGGGAAGAAAGGGGGGAAAGGGGGGAAAGGGGGAGAGGGGGGTGATCTATCCCATCTATTTATAAAACCAGTCGAAACGGTTGCCAGTTAGTAGGAAGGTTTATTAAGGAAAAAATAACAGAGGATTTATTTTTTTAGGGGGTGAAGTTCGGTTTGCAATCGACAACACAACGGGTAGCTGTCTTTAAAAGATCTTTTGGAGATGTCGTAGTCCCACAAGCAAAGGCACACACACACACACACACACACACACACACACACACACACACACATGTACACACGTACGCACATGCACACCTGAGATTGTCAAAGAGGCTGTCATCATACAAGTAACAAGACTCAAGTCACTGAAGTGGAGGGTGACCTTCCTGAACTCGGGGCAGTCGTTGAGGATGAACCATAAGGGGTAGGGGGAGGGGAGGGAAGGGGGGGGGCAAAAAAGGGAGGAGAAAAGGGAGTAGATGCTTCTGAGGGGAACATGAGGGGGTTTGACTGATTCACTGATGGTTGAGACGAGTAGAGTAAAAGGGTATATCCAAAGGTTCTAAACAAAAAGAAGTTGGGGAGGGTGGCTTTTGGGGATTTTTTTTGGGGGGAAGGGGCTTTTGGGGATTTTTTTTTGGGGGGAAGGGGCTTTTAGGGATTTTTGGGGGGGCGGGGGTTAAGGGGCGAAGTACCTGCTTTAGAGTAGCCACAGCGTGTTGGATCTGCCGGAAAAAGAGTTTCTCATTGTATGGATGTTCAAACCTGTAACTGCGTCTCTGAACGGAGGATGGGAGAAAGAGGAAAGAGGAGCGTGTTAGAGACTTGTGAAGTCTGTACATGGTGGTGAGAGTGAGTGAGAGTGTGAGTGAGAGTGTGAGTGTGAGTGTGAGTGAAGAGGGAGAGCTAGGGATGGTCAGGGAGCAGATCAAATTTCGAGTAAGGAACTCGAGGTCACAGTGGACAAAGGGGAGAAATCAAAATTTCGGAAAGGAGAAATCAAAATTTCGGAAAGGAGAAATCAAAATTTCGGAAAGGAGAAATCAAAATTTCGGAAAGGAGAAATCAAAATTTCGAAAAGGAGAAATAAAAATTCCGGAAAGAAGAAATCAAAATTTCGGGAAAAAAAAAAAAAAATCGGAAAGGAGAAATAAAGATTTCGGAAAGGAGAAATCAAAATTTCGGAAAGGAGAAATAAAAAAATCGAAAATGTATTTTCGAAAAAGACACACACACGCACACGCACACACGAGAAACGCCTGCGCATTGATAAAGCTTCCTTTCATGTAAACACCTGTACCTATGTTTTGCCTGTCGCCAGGCAATTTAAGTAATTCAAGAGATGTCCACCACCCAGAACAGTAAGTGGTTAAGCTAAAACTAAAGCCTGTTGGTTGAAGCTGGATATCAGACTATTGTGACTAAATCGAAGAAAAAGAAGAAAAAAAGAAAAAAGAAGAAAAAGATGAGGAAGAGGAAACAGAAGAAAAGATAAAGAAAAAAAGAAGAAAAAGAAGACGAAGAATAAAGAAAAAGAAGAAGAAATAACAAAAAGAATAAATAAGAAGAATGATAAAGAAGAAAAAGAAGAAAACCAGACACAAACTTGACTATTTTCAAAGACACCGTTCTCTGGGCGTTGTAAGACCTATTATCTTCTTGCCCCCATCCTTCGAGAACAAGACTATAAGACGTTTCAATAACGTCAGTATATGACGTCATAAGTGATACACTGTGCCAAAGCTTATCAAACTGTGAGCCGCGGCACACTAGGAGTGCCACAAGACTACATTGAATTTTGTCTTAGCTAGATCGTTCCCTCAACAACATACAATGTAGGACAAAACCATCTTCGTCCCAGGTTTGTCCGACGATAGATGAAACATAGCGAAACATTATGGGAATCGGCTAGATTCTCATGGACGATCCTCATAATATTCCCCCGTGTTTTATTTATCTTTGGACAAACCTGAGAAGATATTTTTGTCCTTCACTGTACATTTGTAAAACAGTGGTTTTCTCGCTAGATCTGGAAGTTTTAGTAAAAAATATGGGCGACTGCCACAGAAAAGGGTACGTAAGTATAGGATACCATTACAAAAAATAATGATAATAGTAATAATGATAAAATAAAAAAGGTAACCATTGGTCTATGGCCAGTGGTTCTTAACCCCTGGGTCGCGACCCAAATTTGGGTCGCCAAGCCATTTTATTGGGTCGCTAAGGGTTTGCAGAAAATAATTATTTTCCCACTACAAATATATCATAATTATATACTGTAATAATTAAAATATATCACTGTCAATTATATGTGCTACTTGTATTAATAAACATCCCAGCATGTAATTTTGTTTTTGTAACCCGCTTTTAAAAGCATAATCATATTACTTATAAAGACAATTCGTATATCTATGTAGGCTTGGGTCGCGATGCTTGATTTGTGCAAAATTTTGGGTCGCTGCCAAAAAAGGTTAAGAACCACTCTATGCTATCGGAAAAACAACCTTAGGGTACCCGATAAAGGTTTCTAGAAGATGGACAACAATCCTTTAAGTCTGGTATACAAGCGAAGAATCCAAAGCGCACCGATTTTCTAAGAAATAAAAAGAATATATGGTGTGTCGTTCCCTCTGATTCCATGTGGTTCTTTAACCCGTTTTCCGTACCGTACGTCCGTGATGCGCTTCTCGTCCGACGGAAGTGAAAGGTTTGTAACTTTTTCTTCAAGTTTCTGATCAAAATTCACTCGAGACCGGCGGATAGCGGATTGAATTAGCAAGCGTGCGTCAAAACAACGAGGCCAGATGGACAGCAGAACTCCAGCGGAGACAGAAATGAAAAAAGAAAAAAGAAAAAGAAAAACAATCCTCGGCGGAATAAACTCGACGTAATCTTTTCGTGCAAGATTTTAAGTTTCGGCCAAGACCTGCCAATCCAATGATGTGTGCTCCTCCCAGCAGCACCCCCCCCCCTCTCTCTCAAAAAAGTTTGTACGGTGTGCACGCGCGTGCATGTCAGTGTGTGTGTGTGTGTGTGTGTGTGTGTGTGTGTGTGTGTGTGTGTGTGTGTGTGTGTGTGTGCGTAGTGTGTACGTAGTGTGTGCGTGTGTGTGCGTAGTGTGCGCGTAGTGTGTGCGTAGTGTGTGCGTATGCGTGCGTAGTGCGTGCGAGAGAGAGAGAGAGAGAGAGAGAGAGAGAGAGTGTTTGTGCATGTGTGTGTATGTGCGTGTGTGCATGTGTGTGTATGTGCGTGTGTGCATATGTGTGTGTGTGTGTGTGTGTGTGTGTGTGTGTGTGTGTGTGTGTGTGTGTGTGTGTGTGTGTGTGTGTGTGTGTATGTATTTACCTAGTTGTATCTTCCCGGAAGGGGAGCTACGCTCGTGTGTGTGTGTGTGTGTGTGTGTGTGTGTGTGTGTGTGTGTGTGTGTGTGTGTGCGTGTGTGCGTGTGTGTGTGCGCGCGCGCGTTGCTTTCTTATAAGAGCACAAGAGCAGCTTAAAAACAACACACCGCCACTAAGTACTAAAGAATCAAAATATCTCTCGATGAAGATTAAATATGAAAAAAAGGAAATCTAATAATTGGGAGTATATTGATAATATATTTCTTATTTTATCTTTTGAGAGAAGATAGTCGCTTCCTAACCTTATTTTGAACATTGGAAATATAAGATATCGCACGATAGCGGTGAGATATCATCTACAAGGATTGAAACGCTGGTAAAATACAGTCCAAAGGAACAGCAACTCATAACACTACATCTGATGTCTACGCTTGTAAACGTTTTACAAGAACGGATACCAGACCACTTGAAACGGAATCAACAGAAATTAGTCATATAGCGACTGCACGAGATGTATGTACATATATAAAGAAATATTACATATGTACACACTATTTGTATTGGTACAAACATGTACATGTGTATAAGAGAGTAGAATGGGCTAGACAAAATGGAATTAGTTGAGATGGTAAAAAAGTTTCAGATTCGAAAATAGATGTAAAAGAAAAGAACGAAAACAGGGAAGCAGTCTAATAACTCACCATCCCACACCCAAGCAATGGGAAGTGAGAAACCACTGTAAGGGTAAACCCCCCCCAACATTTGCGGCAAACCGCTGACTTTTTTTTTTTTTTTTTTTTTTTTTTTTCCCGACGCTGGGTCGCTTCCCCGCCTGGGCAGGACTACTGGGAACCAGTGCCCCGGTAATCAAACTCACGACTACCTGCACATGGGTTCGACCCGGTATCCACGGGGCTACGGCGCGACCCAGTAGCAAGGTAACGTGGAGAAGAATGTACAAAGAGGAAGAGAGGAAGCGGGAAAAAAAAACCTTACGGAACTGGAGAAAGTGACGGAGATGAATGAAGCTGTGAAGTCGGGAGGAGGAACATGAGAGGCAAGAAAACAAGTAGGTCTTGTACATATAGTCTGATTTAGAACATCGCCCACAGCAGTGTCACATGTTCTGTTTGAGTTTCTGTCTACGAGAGAAAAGAAAACAGATTCTTTCTCACACTCCCCCCCCCCTTTTTTTTTTGGGGGGGGGGTAGGGAGAACAGTGTGCTGGGGACCTAGATGGATAAGTTGAGCACCCCTCCTGCTACATATTATATATATATATATATATATATATATATATATATATATTATATATATATATATATATATATATAGTGTGTGTGTGTGTGTGTGTGTGTGTGTGTGTGTGTGTGTGTGTGTGTGTGTGCATGTATAAGTACGTATGTGTATTTCTATATGTATATTTGTATGTATGTGCATGAATATGCTTATCTATACATGTATATGAATATATGTATGTATATACTGAAACCCACTAGGAAAATAATAGACAAACTCCAAACGTTTTCGTCTATTAAGACATCTTCAGGAACTGAAACGTTTGATCAATGTCTGATATTTTCCCAGTGGTTTTCAGTATATCTAATATCCATCTATCATTGTGGGGGTTCTGTCTGTCTGTCTGTGTGTGTGTGTGTGTGTGTGTGTGTGTGTGTGTGTGTGTGTGTGTGTGTGTGTGTGTGTGTGTGTGTGTGTGTGTGTGTGTGTGTGTGTGTGTGTGTGTGTGTGTGTGTGTGTGTGTGTGTGTGTGTGTGTGTGTGTGTGTGTGTGTGTGTGTGTGTAAACACGAACACACAACGTTTCGTAATTCCAATCCAGAAGTCTTCTCTCTTAGGTACAGTGGAAAGAAACGAGAGTGATATCCAGCTTTGTAACAAACAGTTCCTCATATGTCCCTAAGCTGTAACTAGATCTTTATTGAATGTTTTCTTATCACCGGGTTGGTTTAGAGGCATGAAAGGAAGCTTCGTAGCTGAGCACGAGAGAGAGATGTTTGGTAGAGGAGGTGGATAAAGAATCCCATCACAATAGGACAACACGACAGAAAATGGACACATTTGATAGCGACAAGAATTATTGAATTTATTTCATAATTTTGAAAAAAAAAGTTCCACAAATCAACAGCAATGATTACAAGTGAAGTTTCTTTGGGTATCAAAAAATATTGAGTCTATTATTTCTATTTTTGGAATTTATGTTTTAGTATTTTGGTCTTTATAATAGCCCGGTAATGTTTGAAGAAAATATGTGAATTTTTATTTAGATTTTACTTTCATCTTTAGGGCTTTTTTAAACTGAATTTGAATTTGAATCTTTTAAGAGTGTTTATTTAGTATTTTTTTCCCCAGATTGTTGGACCACGCACCTGAAGCTGAAGTATGTAGTCGTGGACCAGAGGACTGCTGCTGTATCCTCCGCTGCCGCCTCCACCTTCTCCTCCACTTCCACCTCCTCCACCTCCATCAACATAACCACTTCCACCTTCTCCCAGGTATCCACCAACACCTCCACCTCCTCCTCCTCCTCCTCCTCCTCCGTGTATAGGAGCTGAATGGCAGGATGTGAGATCATCAACCAAGTCCATTAGGGTGCAAGCACTTGCAACCTCGGCTGCTTCACGTCCGGTGTAGACACGACGAGTTCGACTAATACGCCGGTGTCCCTTTCGCTAGGGTGGGGGAACGTGGGGGGGGAGCAGTTCGTGGGACCACAGGGAGTGGGGGGAGGGAACCGGGGTGCACAGGGTGTGGGGGGAGGGAGTGGGGAGGGAGTGGGGAGGGAAGGGAGCAAGGGTTTATTTGGGAGGAGATATATATTGAGGGTTAGGTTAGGGACGTCGTAAGTCGAGGTAGGTGTGCAAGATGGAAAGAGAGGAAGGAACGGAGAGAGGAAGGGAAGAAGGGAAGAAGGGAAGAAGGGAGGAAGGGAAGAAGGAAAGAAAAGAATAAGGGAGGAAGGGAGGAAGGGAGCAAGGGTTTATTTGGGAGGAGATATATATTGAGGGTTGGGTTAGGGACGTCGTAAGTCGAGGTAATTGTGCGAGATGAAAAGGGAGGAAGGAACGGAGAGAGGAAGGGAAGAAGGGAAGAAGGGAGGAAGGGAAGAAGGAAAAAAAGGAAGAAGGGAGGAAGGGAAGAAGGGAGGAAGGGAAGAAGGGAGGAAGGGAAGAAGGGAGGAAGGGAAGAAGGGAGGAAGGGAAAAAGGAAGGAAGGGAGGGAAGAAGTACAAGGAAAAGAACAGAAAAAAAATGCAAAGAAGAGATGAGCCAATACATTTCGAAGATGGATTTTGCAAGTAGAGGGAAACTCCCCGAGACGTTTTTGAAAGAGTACCCAAACATTTTGAAGAAAACGTCCAAATATTTTGTTTTCCAGGATAAACAAGTGATTGGATTGTGCGTGGGGGGAAAAATTGGCAGGATGGGGATTGGGGATTAGTAATACTGATGTAATAGGTGTGTGTTATTTGTAATTCATATGCTCATATTTCAGTAAAAAATAATATCAACAAAAGACACTAAGAAAATTTCAGTACATGATAAAAAAACAACTAATTTATAATTATGAATAAATATGATTATGAATAAAAACGAGGAAGGGGTTTTATACACACATATACATACAAATTACATTATATATATATATATATATATATATATATATATATATAACAACATATACACATGTATTTTATATACATATACAAATATATTCATAACTATAAATACAAATATATATGGGTATATATGCGAATATATATATAAACATATATCCATGAATATATATACACACACATATATATATATGTATACATACAGTGTACATATGAAATAAAATCAATACATCAATATACTTGCGTACAAACACACAAACTCGCATACACACACAAACACAACCACACACACAAACACACACACACACACATATATATATACATACACGCATACACACACACATACACGCACACACAAATATACACACACACACGCACACACACACACACATATATACATACACGCATACACACACACATACATGCACACACACAAATACACACACACACACGCACACACACACACACACACACACATTCACAACTACATGTTAGCTTCAGCCTGTCGAACCATGTACCGTGTACGGCCCTCACCTCGTTAGGATCCTCAGGGGAACCCTGAGTTTAGTGCTAAGGTTGAGTGGGCATGCGAGGTCAGGAAACGTTGGAGTGGATTTGTTTGGTGTGTGTGTGTGTGTTGTCTGCACAAGGCACTAGGCGAATCTGACAGGACTTGGGTCACTCATTCATGAAACGAGAGCGCTACAACTGAGCCAGCCAGCATTCGTCCTGTATACATATATACATATATATATTATATATATATATATATATATATATACAAATATATATACACTAGTTACAAAACAAAATTTCCATATCAGTAAACACGCATACATATTCATGCACATGTACACACGCACACACACACACACACACACACACACACACACACACACACACGAGCCATACATATGTACACATGTATACATATATAGACATATATCACATTAATTCACATGAACTGGATATAT
>NC_134784.1:28587705-28590205 GCF_046742065.1 Oratosquilla oratoria
ATTCTTTGCCATTCCATTGGCACTGCCCCGCAGACACCACGCCGAAGAGGCACCAATGGGTCGGCGAAGGGCGGAGACCCTGAGACGCAAGGTCTTCGTGAGACTCCTAAAAACTTTTGGTCATTCCATTGGCACTGCCCAGCAGACACCACGCCGAAGAGGCACCAAAGGGGCCGGCGAAGGGAGGAGACCCTGAGACGCAAGGTCTTCGGGAGACTCCTGAGGACTCTTGGCCCAAGAAGAACGACCGTGCAAGACACCTCCTCTCCCGAACTTGAAGACCTTCGACCGGAGGGACCAAAGAGCCATCTCGCCAGGTCTTTGGTACCTGGAGTAAGGGAGGTGCTGAATGGTGGTCGTTGGGCAAAGTGGAAAAGGAAGAGGAGGAGGAGGAGGAGGAGGAGAGGGTGGGGAGGAAGCTGAGAAGAGGAAGGTAGGAGAAGTCTGGAGAGGGATGATAATGATAGGGAGGAGGAGGAGGAGGAGGAGGAAGAGGAGCGAGGAGGTGGGGGTGGAAGAGGAGGTGGAGGTGGAAGAGGAGGAGGGGATGGGGAGGAATCTGAGAGGAGGAAGGTTGAAGGAGAAGTCTGGAGAGGGATGATAATGATAGAGGGGAGGAGGAGAGGAAGAGGAGGAGAGGAGGAGGAAAGGAGGAGGAGGAAATGAGGAGGAGGAGGAAATGAGGAGGAGGAAAGGAGGAGGAGGAGGAAAGGAGGAGGAGGAGGAAAGGAGGAGGAGGAGGAAAGGAGGAGGAGGAGGAAAGGAGGAGGAGGAGGAAAGGAGGAGGAGGAGGAGGAAAGGAGGAGGAGGAGGAAAGGAGGAGGAGGAGGAGGAAAGGAGGAGGAGGAGGAGTTGGGGATGGGGGCGAGGTTGAGAAGAGGATGGTTGGAGGTAAAGTCTGGAGAAGGATGATAATGATAAGGAGGAGGAGGTGGAGGAGAAGAGGTGGAGAAGGGGGACAAGGAGGAGAAGAGGAGGAGGAGGAGGAGGAGAAGTCTGGAGAGGGTGATGGTTATGATGCCGGTAATGGTGATGAGGATGACGACGATGACGATGATGAAGATGAAGAGGAGGAAGGAGGAGGAGGAGGAGGAGGAGAGAGGAGGAAGAGGAGGGAGGCGAGGAGGAGGCGGAGAAGGAAAGGAGGAGTGAGGGGGGAAAGGGAGGTGTGAGGGGTAGTAGGTGAGGGGAGGAGAGAGGAGGGAGGAAAGAGGAAGAGTGAAGGTGGAAAGAGAGGAAAGATGAGGAAGGAAGAGGAGTGGGCAAGAAGGAGGGATGAAGAAGGAGGAATTGGAGGAGAAGAAAGGGGAGGACATGATGGGGGGAGGAGGAAAGGTAGGGGGAGGAGGAGGGAGGGGGAAGAGAGGAAGGGAAGGAGAGGAAGGGGGAGAAGAGGAAGGGGGAGTAGAGAGGGGGAGAAGGGGAGAAGAGGAAGAGGGAGGAGAGAAGGGGGAGGAGAGGGAGGGGGAGGAGAGGGAGGGGGAGGAGAGGGAGGGGGAGAAGAGGAAGGAGAAGGGGAGGAAGGGGGAGGAGAGGAAGGAGGAGGGGAAGAAGGGAGAGGAGAAGAAGGAGGAGAAGAAGGAGGAGAGGAAGGGGTAGAGGAAGGGAGAGTAGGAATATGTGTGAGAGATATGGCAACTGGAGAAAAATAAAAATAAAAATAAAGAAAGAGAAGATGAAACGATGCAAAGAAATATCATAGGCATGATAGAAGGAGGAAAGGGGAGGAAGGAGGAGGAAGGAGGAAGGAAGAGGAAGTTGGAGGGAGGAGGAGGAAGGAGGAAGGAGAAAATGAAAGAAGAATGTCAGGAATAAGAGACGGAAGTACGGAGAGAAGGAGAAGAATGAAGGAAGGAGGAAGGAAGGAGGAAGGAAGAGGAAGGAAGGAAGGAGGAAGGAAGGAGGAAGGAAGAGGAAGGAGGAAGGAAGAGGAAGGAAGGAGGAAGGAGAGAATGGAAGAAGATTGGAATGAAGGCGAGACGGACGTGAGGAGAAGACTGAACGAAAGGAGGAGAAAGGAGGATGGAGGAGGAGGAAGAAGATGGAGGAGGAGGGAAGAAGAGAGATAGAAGAGACAAGGGAGAAGAGAGGAGTGAAGGGAGAGGAAAGAGAGGATATAGGAAAGAGATGATTGGGGAAGTGAGGAAGGAGAGGAGAAGGTTGGGGGGGAGGTGAGAAAATGAATGAAGAGGAGGGAGGAGGAGGAGGAGGAGGAGGAGGGAAGAGTTGGACGGGAGGAGAGAGGAGGGGAGGAGGGAGGAGGTATAGAGAGGATGGATGAGTGAGAAGAGGAAAGCGGCAGGAGGAAGAGGGGAGGAGGAAGAGGGAAGAGGGGAGGAGGAAGAGGAAAGAGGGAAAGGAGGGTACTGGGAAAGGAGAGAGAGAGATAATGAGGAGGAGGGAGGAGGGAGGAAGGAGGAGGGAGGAAGGAGGAGGGAGGAGGGAGGAGGGGTGAAACTATGAAGGGACACGTGGGAGGGAGGGAAAGAGGGGAGAAGGG
>NC_134784.1:28597705-28605205 GCF_046742065.1 Oratosquilla oratoria
ACAGGAGAGAGAGAGAGATAGAGAGAGAGGGGAGAAAGAGAGGCGAGAGAGAGAGAGAGAGAGAGAGAGAGAGAGGGAGAGGGAGAGAGAGAGAGAAAGAGAGAGAGAGAGGAGGAGAGAGGGAGAGAGAGAGAGAGATAGAGAGAGAGGATGAGAGAGAGAGGATGAGAGAGAGTGAGAGAGAGAGAGAGAGAGAGAGAGAGAGAGAGAGAGAGAGAGAGAGAGAGAGAGAGAGAGAGAGAGAGAGAGGGACGAGACCAGGATACATGCGTCATTAGCAGGCAAGGGTAGAGGGTAGAATTAGCATAAAGGGGGGAAGAGGGGAAGAGGGGAAGGGGGGAAGAGGGGAAGGGGGGAAGGGGGAATGTTAGGGTCATTAGCATAAAAGCTGAAGGTGGGTAGGGGTAGTGGAGGAAGAGGAGGAGGAGGAGGGTTGTGGAAGAGGAGTAGGAGATGGAGGTGGAAGAGGAGAAGGTGGAGGAGGTAGAAGAGGAGAGGGTGGAGGTGGAAGAAGAGGAGAGGGTGGAGGTGGAACAGGAGGAGGAAGAGGAGGTGGAGGTGGAACAGGAGGAGGAGGATGAATAGGAGATGAAGGTGGAAGTAGAAGAGGAGGAGGAAGAGCAGGTGGAAGTGGAAGAAGAGGAAGAGGAGGAGGAAGAGGAGGAGGAAATGAAGGAGGAGGTAGAGGAAGAGGTGGAGGAGCAGAACGAGAAAGGAAAGGAGGGGCTATGTAGATGGGACAAGAAGAGGAGGAGGGGGAAGAAGGGAGGAGGGGAGGAGGTACGGGAGGAAGAGGGAGAGGAGGAGGGAAAGGAGGAGCGGGAGAAAGATGGGGAGGAAAAGGAGGAGGAGGAGGGGATGCAGGACGTTACAAATCAAGGTCACACAAGGCAAAGTCAAAGGTCATGACCTTTAGGTTCTTCAACATGGTGACGCACTTTAAGTCTTTATTCTGGCCGAAACACAAAAATTTTCATTTAACGATTTTTTTTTTTTTTTTTTTTTTTATTCCGATCTCTTCTAATAGTTTCTTCGAAAAAGAAAAAAAACCATGTTGACCTATTGTACTGGATTTATTTATTAATTTATTCATTTATTTTATTCTATTTTTTATTTTTTTTAACTGACACTTTCAGACGGGTACATGAAACACGACCTAATTTAATGGGAATTTTGAGTATGACCTTCCTGAAAATCGTATAAGCTCACTGGAATTTGGAGTAGAAGCCTTGTTAATTTTGCTCAAATTTTCAGTATCAAAAAGTGAGGCTAAACTGGACAATATTTTGAGGTTTTGAGCAGTTTTTGGGCACACAATGTCAGATTGAACAGAGAAGCCTCCTGAGATTATCATAGTACAAATCTGAGTCAGAGCTTGCACATCTACTAAGCTTTTTGAGCAGAGAGTTGTTTACATGTCTAATGAGAGTCTGCTCAGAAGATACAGGGCAGACTAGGATTTTGAGCAAAGCGTATGAGAAAATGTTTGCCTACTCACATTTTGAGCCGAAAGTAAGAGTGACCTTGTAATTCTCCCGATATTCTGAGCACAATGTATGAGAGAGCTTGCATACTCACCGAAATTTTGAAAAGGAAATATAAGCTTGACTCTACACATTTACAGTAATTTTGAGCTGTGAGTATGGGCACTTTATATATGAAAAAGATGAGCATATAAGGTAAATTCATTATAATTTAGAGCAAATTCATATGAAAGAATATTAACATAGAGTAAATTCATTATAATTTTGAGCAAAGTTATATGAAAAAACTTGAATATACTGAGTAGATTCATTACCATTTTGAGCAAATTTATTGTCATTCTCCAGCTAGGAGACATTGTTTACATGCTCACTGAAAACTTGAAGAAATCAATTGATTTTGAACACAGAACATGTACGTTTACCAAAATATTTAGCAAATACATCCCAATTTTGAGTACGATAGTACAGACACCTTGTATATTCACACCAGAGATTTTGAACATAAATCTCAATTAGGTTTTTCGAGAACTTAATTGAGAAACCTCTTATACTCAGTGAGATCTTGAGCAGCACTCATCGTAATTTTGAGCACGACGGTATGGAGAAAGACTTTGAGCACTCACAGGAGGACACTCTGATCACAAATCTCGAGTATGTTTTTCGAGAAGAGCTTAACAGAGAAACCTCTCATACTCACTGAGATCTTGAGCAGCACTTTTATCTCAATTTTGAGAACGACAGTGCACTCACAGAAAGGACATTTCTAAAGGTAGGCGCACACTTGTCCGCATCGTACGGACGGCACGCATCGTACGCATCGGATTTTAGTATTCTTTACATTATTTCAAATGGGTCTGCGCGCATTTGACCGCATCGTACGCATCGGACATCGGCAATGCCGACGAGGATCCCCGAAAGAGCATTCAATCCGATGCGTACGAACGATGCGGATGGCCTCTACGGCATTTGCCGTCAGTTGCAGCCAGAGCGCCGTCGCGGTCGGATGCAAACCTTCTTCTTCGGTATTTATTTTATTTTTTCTGTTTGCATAGCTATGCTTTGCTTGTACATAATATATAATGTTATATTAACTCACTGACTGTTTTTAGATATGTTCCTAAATTTTTATCCTATCTACCTGGTAAATTACCTACTCGAACCTATATTGACCTCCTTTACCTTCTCTATCACATTTCACTTCACTCTGGGACTATATAGATCCTGTGCAAGATTAAATTGTATCTGTACCTATGGAGTATGTCCTTCCAGAGAGAGCTCAGCTTCACAACTGCGGATGGTGAATGGTCCAATGCCGACAATGTGCGCAGAAAATCCGATCCGTCCGATGCGTGCCGTCCGTACGATGCGGACCAATGTGCGCAGACCCCAAAAACAATCCGATGAGTACGATGCGTGCCGTTCCGATGCGGACAAGTGTGCGCCTATTAAGCTAGCGTTTCTCAACCTTTTTACCTTTGCGTAACCTTTAAAATAAATTGCATGTCTCAAGGAACCCCTGCGCAAAAAAAAAAAAATATATATATATACCATATCTCATTTTATTTTCATCGTAATAATAGGTTAGATAGGATGATGTCTATAATAAATTATTACAATAACCATGAATATGTCGTGCGTGTTTGATTATATTACGTATATGAAATTACATAAAAAACAAAACAAAAGTGCATTAGCTTATCTCACTTGTTCTCGCGGAACCCTTAGGGACCTTTTCCAGAACCTTAGGGTTCCGGGGAACCTTAAGGTTGAGAAACGCTGGTCTAAGCACAAATCTTAAGTACGTTTTTCGAGGACTTAACAGAGAAACCTCTCATACTCACTGAGATCTTGAGCAGCACTTTTATCTCAATTTTGAGCCCGACGGTGCACTCACAGAAAGACACTCTAAGCACAAATCATAAAGTTTTTGAGAACTTAACAGAGAAACCTCTCATACTCACTGAGATCTTGAGCAGCACTTTTATCTCAATTTTGAGAACGACGGTGGACTCACAGAAAGACACTAAGCACAAATCTTAATTTTTTTTGAGAACTTAACTGAGAAACTTTTCATACTCACTGAGATCTTGAGCAGCACCGTCTTCACAGAGTTCCATTTGTCGTTCCGGCGGTCGATGATGAGGACAAAACCCATATCGGCATCCTGGAGCCTGAAGACGTCAAAATAAGAAAAATAAAAAATCCTGAAGAACTCATGACCAAATGGTTTAGAATAGCAACTGCTAACAGAACATACAACATTTCGCTTTTTGAAGCTTTTTCGAGCACACTGTGTGCTTGGAAAAAGAATCAACAAACGCCGTACACTTAATAAAGGTTCCAATCCCCACTTGGTGTCATCGCCAAATGTCGCGGACCCAAACCGTCTTTGGGTCCGTGTCGAGAGGTAATTATCTGCGCGGGACAATTGCGCCAGCCCACGCAAAGACTCAACCCATGTAAACAAATGCAGAAGGCGCACATAGAAGGCGACGACGAGGAAGAACAAGAAGGAGAAGGAAGAGAAGAACAAGAACAAGAGTAAGGAGGAGAACAAGAACAAGGAGAAGAACAAGAAGAGCAAGAAGAAGAACAAGAAGAGCAAGAACAAGAACAAGGAGAAGAACAAGAACAAGGAGGAGAAAAACAAGAACAAGGAGGAGGAGAAGAACAAGAACAAGGAGAAGAACAAGAACAAGGAGGAGAAGAACAAGAACAAGGAGAAGAACAAGAACAAGGAAGAGAAGAACAAGAACAAGAAGAAGATGATGATGAAGATGATATGAAGATGAATATGATATGAAGATGAAGATGATGAAGATGAAGATGATGAAGATGAAGAAGATGAAGAAGATGAAGAAGATGAAGAAGATGAAGATAAAGAAGAAGAAGGCACGAGTTTCAACCTACTTCAATACTCTCGAACTCGTTTATCCTCGAACTCGATTCTTCTGTGCGCGCCTCCTACAATTGTTCATATGGTCTAATTCTCGCCGTCGGCGCCGACTGGCATTGGCGACGACTGGCGTTGGCGCCGGCCTGCACCGTTAGTCTCGTTGACACCGGGCTAGTTTAGTAGCCGCTAGTACTAGCGCCTTGTAAACTAGCCCTCTACTTGCCTAATGTCAACTGAAAGTTACTCGACTTGCCTCCAAACTATCCTAGTGTAAACACTTTCCGGGCAAGTTAATTATCACCAGCGACTACTAAGCTAGCAAACGTTGCGGTAGGAGCCTCCTGGCGTAAGACACTTAACAGCAGGTGAGGAGAGAACATGGGGAGGTGGAAGGAGAGAGGAGAGGGACGGAAGGGAGAAAGGGAGGAGGAAAGGAAAGAGAAACAGAGGGCAAAGAAGGAAAGGGGTAAGGAGAGGAAGGGAAGGGAAAGGGAAGTGGGAAGGAGGGGATGGTGGGAAAGGTGGGACACGGGAGGGAATGGGAGGAGGAGGAGGAGGAGGAAGAGAGGAGGGAGGAGGTAGGACGAAGGGAGGGAAAGATAAGGGGAAACGTGGAAGAGGGAGATGGAAGGATTAGAGAGGAGGGAGGAGGAGGAGGAGGAAGATGATGATAAGGGGAGGAAGGAGAAGGGAGGAGGTAGAGGGGAGAGGTAGGAAAGGAAAAGGGAAGAATGTAGGAGGGGAGGGGAGCGAAGGGAAGGGAAGGGAAGAGGGAGGGGAGGTAGGGAGGGACGGATTACGAAGATTGGAAGGGAGGAGGAAAAGAAGGAAAGGGTAGAAGAGGTAAGTGCAAAGAAGCTTAGAAGAGTGGAGGAAGACGAGGAACATGGAGGGAGGGAGGGAGGGAGGAAGACGATGGACATGGAGGGAGGGAGGGAGGGAGGGAGGATGCCGGGGTACATGGAGGGAAGGAGGAAGGGAGGGAGGAAGACGATGGACATGGAGGGAGGGAGGGAGGGAGGATGCCGAGGTACATGGCGAGAAGGAGGGAGGGAGGGAGGGAGGAAGACGATGGACATGGAGGGAGGGAGGGAGGGAGGATGCCGGGGTACATGGAGGGAAGGAGGGAGGGAGGGAGGGAGGAAGACGATGGACATGGAGGGAGGGAGGGAGACGATGGACATGGAGGGAGGGAGGAAGACGATGGACATGGAGGGAGGGAGGGAGACGATGGACATGGAGGGAGGGAGACGATGGACATGGAGGGAGGGAGGGAGGGAGACGATGGACATGGAGGGAGGGAGGGAGGGAGACGATGGACATGGAGGGAGGGAGGGAGGGAGGGAGGGAGGGAGGGAGACGATGGACATGGAGGGAGGGAGGGAGACGATGGACATGGAGGGAGGGAGGGAGGGAGACGATGGACATGGAGGGAGGGAGGGAGGAAGGCGAGGAACATGGAGGGAGGGAAGGAGGGAGGGAGGAAGGCGAGGAAGACAAGGAACATGGAGGGAGGGAAGGAGGGAGGGAGGGAGGAAGGCGAGGAACATGGAGGGAGGGAAGGAGGGAGGGAGGGAGGAAGGCGAGGAACATGGAGGGAGGGAAGGAGGGAGGGAGGGAGGAAGGCGAGGAAGGCGATGAACATGGAGGGAGGGAAGGAGGGAGGAAGGCGAGGAACATGGAGGGAGGAAGGCGAGGAACATGGAGGGAGGGAGGGAAGGAGGGAGGGAGGGAGGGAGGAAGGCGAGGAACATGGAGGGAGGGAAGGAGGGAGGGAGGGAGGAAGGCGAGGAACATGGAGGGAGGGAAGGAGGGAGGGAGGAAGGCGAGGAACATGGAGGGAGGGAGGAAGGCGAGGAACATGGAGGGAGGGAAGGAAGGAGGGAGGAAGGCGAGGAACATGGAGGAATAGAGGGAGGAGGACGAGGCACATAGAGGGAGTGAAGGAGGGAGGAGAAAAGAGAGGGAAGGACAAAAAAGGAGAAAAAAGAGAAGAAAAAAGAGGAAGAGATGATAAGAGAAGAAAGAAGTGAAAGAGAGAGGGTAGGAAAGAAGAGCTGGAGAGAGGCATAAAAAGAGCGAGGCAAGAGAAGAGAGAGGAAGGTAAGAGTGGGGAGAGTAGGAAAATTTGGGAAAAGGAGTGGGGAGGATACTAGGAATGGGGGGAAAGGGGGGGAATACGAAGGTAAATAGGTTGGGGGATGAAAAGAAGGTAAATGGTAAAGGAAAGCAAGGAAAAGGGAAAGGGAAGGGCATATGATTATAAGGGAAAGGGGGAAATACGAAGGGAAATAGGTTGGATGAAAATGTGAAGGTAAATGGTAAAGGAAAGGAAGGTAAAAGGAAAGGGAAGGACGTATGATTATAAGGGAAAGGGGAAAGGTAGGGGGAGGGTTAAAGTTGGTGTAGGGCAAGGGGTAAGAGGAAAGAGGAAAGAGAAAGGAAAGAGGAAGGGCAAGGGAGAGGAAGAGGAGAGGGAGGAGGAAAGGGAGACGAAAGCGAGAAAAGAAAAGGGGAAAGTGAAAAGGAAGAGGAAAGGAAGAAATGGGAAAGAGAAGGAAGAGGAAAGTAAAGGAAAAGAAAGGGGAGGTGAGGTAAATGTGGAAAGAGAGAGAGAGGGGGAAGACAGGGGAGAGAGAAGGAGAGAGAAAGAGAGAAAGAGAGAGGGGGAGAGGGGAGAGAGAGATAGAGGGAGAGAGAGGGGAGAGAGAGATAGAGGGGGAGGGAGAGAGGGGGGGGAGGGAGAGAGGGAGAGAGGAAGAGAGAGATAGAGGGGGAGGGAGAGAGGGAGAGAGGAAGAGAGATAGATAGATAAATAGAGAGAGAGAGATAGAGAGAGAAAGGGAGAGAGAGGGAGAGAGAGAGGAAGAGAGATAGAGAGAAAGAGAGAGAGAGACAGTGAGAGAGAGAGAGAGAGAGAGAGAGAGAGAGAGAGAGAGAGAGAGAGAAGAGAGAGAGAGAGTAAGAGAGTTGAGAGAGAGGAAGAGAAAGAGAGCGGAAGAGAGAGAGAGAGGAAGAGAGAGCGAGAGAGAGAGAAAGAGAGAGCGAGAGAGAGAAAGAGAGAAAGAGAGAGAGAGAGAGAGAGAGAGAGAGAGAGAGAGAGAGAGAGAGAGAGAGAGA
>NC_134784.1:28612705-28625205 GCF_046742065.1 Oratosquilla oratoria
TGCAGATTACCCGCACTTACCACAGCGCAGACTGCGACACCGACCACTCCCTCGTCTGCTGCAAGATCAGGTTACAACCTAAGAAGCTTCACAAGTCTAAGCAGAAAGGCAAACCTCGCATGAACACCATGGGTATGCATCTCCCTGAGAAAGTCGAAGAGTTCGCCAAGTCCCTTCAAAAAGCTCTGTCCGTCGAACACCAGCACTGCTCTGCAGCTGAGAAGTGGGACCACCTCCGCGATACCATTCAGAAAACAGCCCTTGCAACCTTTGGGAAGAAAACCTCCAAGAACAACGACTGGTTTGACGCTAAGTTCAGTGAGATGTCCCCTGTTATTGATGCAAAGCGTGCTGCCCTTGCTGAATACAAACGCTTCTCCCAACGAGGAAAACCTTGCAAGCACTCAGAGCAGTAAGAAGCAAAGTGCAACAAACTGCAAGACGTTGTGCAAATGAATACTGGCAACAGCTCAGCGATTCCATTCAGTTTGCAGCTGTTTCGGGTAACATCAGAGGAATGTATGAAGGCAATCAAGACAGCTCTAGGCCCACCACAGAGCAAAACAGCCCCCCTCAAGGACTACCAGTGGGGAAGTGATCACCGACAAGGGCAAGCAGATGGACAGATGGGTGGAGCACTACTCTGAGCTCTACTCCAGAGAGAACACCGTTGCCCCCTCAGCCCTGGATGCCATTGAGCCCCTGGCTATCATGGAAGAACTAGATGCTGAACCAACCATTGCGGAAACTCTACAAAGCAATCGACAGCCTAGCAAGCGGCAAAGCACCTGGCAATGATGGTATTCCCCCTGATCTCATCAAGTGCTGTAAAAACACTCTACTGCAGCCCCTCCATGACGTCCTATGCCAGTGTTGGAAAGAGGGGAGCCGTGCCGCAAGACATGAGAGATGCCAAGATTGTCACCCTCTACAAGAATAAGGGTGAAAGGACGTGAATTGTAACAAACTACAGAGGCATCTCGCTCTTGAGTATTGTTGGGAAACTCTACGCCCGCGTCGTGCTTGTGCGTCTCCGAAACTCGCTGGGCGCGTCTACCCTGAGTCTCAGTGTGGCTTCCGAACAGTACGGTCCACAGTGGACATGATATTCTCCCTTCGTCAACTTCAGGAGAAATGCAGGGAACAACGCAAGCCCCTCTACATAGCCTTTATAGATCTGACCAAGGCCTTTGACCTGGTCAGCAGGGAAGGGCTGTTCGACATCCTTCCAAAGATCGGTTGCCCTCCAAAACTCCACAGTCTCATTAGATCCTTTCACGATGACATGAAGGCAACGATCCAGTATGAAGGCAACATGTCCAACCCCTTTGACATCAAGAGTGGAGTCAAGCAAGGATGTGTACTGGCTCCAACCCTCTTCGGCATCTTCTTTGCTATGCTCTTAAAGCATGCTTTTGGAACATCAACAGAAGGAGTGTACCTTCGCACAAGATCTGACGGTCGACTTTTCAACCTGGCTCGACTGAAAGCAAAAAGCAAAGTGACTGAGATAACCATCAGAGACATGCTTTTTGCTGATGATGCCGCTGTCACCTCCCACAATGAGCAAGAACTCCAGCGCCTCATGGACAGGTTTTCCCAGGCCAGCAAAGACTTCGGAATGACCATCAGCCTAAAAAAGACCAATGTGCTGAGTCAGGATGTGGACACTCCACCAGCTATCTATATCGACGACTACCAACTCGAAGTCGTACACCAGTTCACATACCTGGGATCCACCATCAGCGACAACCTGTCCCTTGACGCCGAGATCAACAAGCGCATCGGCAAGGCTGCTACGACCCTAGGACGCCTCACCACCCGCGTTGGGAGAACCAGAAGCTGACAACGTCAACTAAGATGGCAGTGTACAACGCGTGCATTGTCAGCACTCTCCTCTACGGCAGCGAAACATGGACGACCTACTCGAAGCAGGAGCGCAAACTGGGTAACTTCCATTTGCGCTGCCTTCGCCGCATCCTTGGCATCCGCTGGAGTGACAAGATTACCAATGCCCAGGTACTCGAGCGAGCAGGTATTCCCACCATATTCACATTGCTAAGGCAGCGCAGACTTCGATGGCTCGGCCATGTGCGAAGGATGGAAGATGGACGCATCCCCAAAGACATCCTTTACGGTGAACTTGTCTCCGGCAAGAGAAACGTTGGTCGACCCCAACTGCGCTACAAAGATGTCTGCAAGCGTGACATGAAAGCCCTGGACATCAACACTGAGAACTGGGAAGAGGTAGCAGCCGACCGCAGCAAATGGCGCAGTGTTCTTCACAAGCAGCTGAAATCTGGAGAGGAAAAAATTCTGACCACATCCAGTGAGAAGAGAGCCAAACGGAAGGCACACACCCCAGCAGTCACTCCAACAAGCCACACATGCAGCAAATGCAGCCGAGACTGCCACTCCCGCATCGGGCTCACCAGCCACAGCCGTCACTGTCGCTAGCAAAATCATGACTTTTTCCGGCGCAATATCCATAGTCGATATCGACTGACGGAGGCCTACTATATACATATATATATACTTATATATATACATATTAATATATATTAATATATATTATATATATATATTATATATATATTAATATATATTATATATATATATAATATATATACATTATTTATATTATTATATATACATTATATATATATACATATGTTATATATATATATGTTATATATATATATATATTATATATATATATTATATATATAAATTATATATATTATATATATATATTATATATATATATTATATATATATATTATATATATACTATATATTATATATATTATATATATATTATATATATATATGATATATATATTATATATATATGATATATATATATATATATATATATATACATATATATATATATATAATATTACACGTTCACATCATTCATATGTTAAAATGTATCTTTAATGTTCGTTAACATTTCGACTCTCCAACAATCATATTTATATCAAGTGACAATTTATCTCTTACCAATATTCCCCCAAGTGGATGAGTGATTCATTTCCTCTCGGGAGGTTCAGTGATGAACTCTACGTACATTTAATCATTTGCAACATATTATTACTATTATTACTATTTTTCTCATTTAAGCAGTTTACTCTAAGCACCTCCCTAACTTCTGTCCTTTTCCTTCCTCCATCTATCCTCCACTCTCAACTTACCACTTACCTTCCACCAAAAAATGATCTGATATTCGCCCCACTCTCTCCCCTGAGAACATATATATCCAAAATTCTTCCTTCTCTTTTCCTGATTACCACTATATAGTTATTTAAAGACTTATCTACCACCCTTCCATCCATCCACCTCCCATGCTATCATCAACTCTCTAGACATATCTCCGCCATCAACTTTCCACTACGATTTTTCCTGGAACTCCACACTTCCCAACCACTCCGTCTATTGGTTCATCTACTCATACATTGAGATCTCCCAATACCACTACATTGACATTTCTCCTTAAACCCTCGATACACTCATTTAAGTCTACTCAAAAAACCTCCCCTTCCTCTACACTCTTCTCACTATCAGGCCCATATGCACTTACAAAAACCCACATCTCCCTTCCCAGTTTCACCTTCATCCACATTAACCTTGAAAAAAACTTCTTCCACTTCACCACACGCAAGGGTAATGGGCTGGGGATTGGAGAAGGTTAAAGAAAACGAAGAAAAATGGGAGATAAGCAAGTTGTTGTTTGCTGACGATACTGCGCTTGTAGCAGAATCAGAGGAGGGATTAAGTAAGTTAGTGACGGAGTTTGGGAAGGTGTGCGAAAGAAGGAAGTTGAAGATAAATGTGGGTAAAAGTAAGGTGATGAGATGTACAAGGGGAGAGGGTGGCAGTAAATTGGAAGTGAGTATTAAGGGAGAGAGAGTGGAGGAAAAGGATAGCTCTAGATACTTGGGTGCGAATGTAGTGGGAAAGGGAGGAGTGGAGGTGGAGATGGAATATAGATTGGGAGAATCAAGTAAATGCCTTGGGGGATTAAAAAGTGTAATGAGAAATAGACATTTGGGAACGGATGCTAAGAGGATATTGTATGAAGGAGTGATTGTGCTGACAGCACTGTATGGCGCAGAAACAAGGAACATAAAGAAGGAAGAGAGGAAGAGCTTAATGTGTTTGAAATGAAATGCCTCAGAAGTATGGTAGGGATTACTAGGCTGGATAGAGTGAGAAACGAGGAGGTGAGGAGGAGAGCGGGGTTGGAGAGGGAGTTGGGAGATAGGGTTGATGAAAGGGGCACTGGGAAAGAGGGGAATGTCTGTTGAGGAAGGAAGGGAGAAGACAGAAGATAGAGATGAGTGGATAATGGTTGTGTATGGATGATGTGATGCATGGAAGGGTGTGGGTGGGGGATGGGGGGTAAGGGAGTATGTGTGAATGATATTTGGACCCAGCTCAAAGGAATTTCTCCCCGTTTTCTCTTTTTCTGCATGAAGGGACGGAGAGAGGGGGTCGGTCGCCGATGAAATGAAGCGGCCTTGATGTGGATGATCTGTGTCTTGCTGCATTGCTTGTGACCCAGGGCAGTGGACGAGATGCAAGTATGACCCGTCATCCAGGAGCCAAGAAGAGGGAGGGGTGGTGAGTGGGATTGGAGTGGGTGGGGATGAAATGTGTGGGAGTGGAATTTTGCCTTTTGACTTTGGCTACATCGCTTGTAAGGAGGAAAGCCCTTGGTTTATGTATTATTATCATTATTATTATTATCATCATTATTGTTTTTATTACTTTTATCATTGTTAGTATTGCTATTACTATCGTAATTATAATTGTTATCATAATTACTATTACTATAATTATAATCAATATCATTACTATTATAATACTATCATCATTATCATCATGTATCATTATCATCATTATTATCATTATCAATACAATGAAGTTAATGACAGCATGCGTGTATACACACACACACACACACACACACACACACACACACACACACACACAAAAAAACAAAAAAAAAAAAAAAAAAAAAAAAAAAAAAAACGACTTCGGCGTCTCCACCTACCGGATATAATGGCGTACTGGGCGTGGAGAAGTTCACTGACGTCCCTGACGGTGAGAGCACAGCCGCCCTCCTCCAGTACTTCGTCTGTAGGGGGGGAGAAGAAATGGGGGGTTAATTTCGACGTCATTTATCCCCCCCAAAACCCAAGTTTTACCTCCTCCGAAAATTCCCTTCTCCTTCCCATTCAACCTCCCTCATTCATCACAAAGGATTACAAAGGCGGAGCATGCCGACAGGTGACCTTTTGGTCCATAACTAGGTCGGATGCGAAATAGATATATATAATAATGATAAATAAAAATAAATAAAAATTATAATAATATAGATAATAATGAATAAAATAAATAAATGCATAGGTATAGTTAAATAATAAACAAACAGGTAAATAGTAAATAATAATAAATTGACAGATAAATAATAATAAATGAAAATCAAGCAAATAATAACAGAAATAATAACAAACAAATAAACAAATAATATAAAATAAATGGCAGGCATTACAGCATCTTGCTTAGGTGTTTATCTAAACGAATCATAAAGCTTCGAACTGAACTACATTGCACTGCCTCTGCAGGAAGTTTATTTCATTCATTAACTACACGATTGGCGAAGTTGTTTCTATCCATTTCTAAATTAAATATATTTCCAAACATTTTGAGACCATTATTTCTTGTCTAATTCTCATTCAGTGTGAAGATTGTCACTATTGATGTTGTCAATTCTCTTTAGAATCTTAAAGACTTAGGTTTATAGGAAAAAAAAGGGGGGGATAATTCGAATATAATTTTACTTCCCTAATACCCAAACTTCAACTCCCTAAAACCTTCCCATAAAAACCTCTTCCCCCCTCTTCCCCTATCCAACCGTGTCCCTACTACCCAAACTTCAACTCCCTAAAAACTTCCCCTAAAAACCTCCCCTTCCCCCCATCCTCCCCTACCCAACCGTATCCTCAAGTATTTCGTGTGCTGGGGAGGAGGAGGGGGGTATTTGTACATCAATTTCCCCCTACCCCCTTTTTTCAACTCTCTAAAACCTTCACCTAACCTTCCCTTTTCCTCTTCCCCCCCCACACCGCTAACCTCCCTTAAATATCTAAGACAGGTTAATTTGTATATCTTTTATCCCCCCCCACACTCTTACCCCCAAATTTCAACTTCCCAGAGACTTCCACTAGCCCCCCAAGCATTTCCCTTCTCAACCCTTTCCCCCCCCCCAATCCCCCAATACCGAAGAAGATCCTAGATCCATCGGTTCCAATACCCAATAATTGGGAAATTGATATCCTGTGTATAACCTTATTTCTCAAAAAATAAATAAACAAATAAATAAAAAAATAAATAAATAAGGATCGATAATACTGGTTAAGAAAATATATAAATAAACAAATAAATATAATAAGATAAATACATGAATACATAAGAGAAAGAATTGTGAGTCAAGAATCCTTTTTTAGCATTAAATAAATAGATAAATATATAAACATATAAATAAACAAATAAATATAATAAGATAAATACATGAATACATAAGAGAAAGAATTGTGAGTCAAGTATCCTTTTTTAGCATTAAATAAATAAATAGATATTTGAATAAACAAATAAATGAAATAAAACAAAACATGTATTCACAGACCCTATGGAAACGTTTAAAAAAAATTGAGGGTTTTGAGGGCTCACGGCATTCAAAGCAGATTTAGTTAACCCGCTTCTCTGAAATCATAAACCTGATTACCTTGTTAACCAGGTAAAGGACATTACCTAAGCCAAACTCATCTAAGCGAGGCAAGAATTTCATTCTCTCTTTCATGTTTAGAAGTGAACAGAATTGTCTCAAAACGTCTCTTAATATAGTCACACAGATGAATATCTCTATATAGATATATATTCATACATGTACACATGTATTTACACACGCACATAGGTGTGTGTATATATATATATATATATATATATATATATATAATATATATATACATACAAGTGAATGTGTATTCGTGTGTGTTTGTGTGTGTGAAAGCAAGGTAGTAAAAGAAAGGAGAGAGAAAAAGAGAGAGGGGGAAAGAGAAAGAGTGAGGGAGAGGGGGAGAAAGAGAGAGAGAGAGAGAGAGAGAGAGAGAGAGAGAGAGAGAGAGAGAGAGAGAGAGAGAGAGAGAGAGAGAGAGAGAGAGAGAGAGAGAGAGAGAGAGAGAGAGAGAGAGAGAGAGAGAGAGAGAGAGAGAGAGGGAGAGAGAGAGCGTATAATAAATGGTGTTCAGGGACTCCCACCACCACCACCACCACCACCATCTCCTCCTCCTCCTCCTCCTCCTCTTCCTCCTTCCACTCCGGTAATACCTTCATGTCCGACGCCCAATCCATGGCCGTTCCCGTAGGACAGCTGGATAAACTGTCCACGGAAGAGAAGATACTTGGGCTGCCTGGCCCTCAAGTCTCGAGTCCAAGATACCGGAGGCTCAAGGATGAGGCTCTCCTCCATGAACGCCTTCGAGGACGAGGAAGACGAGAAGGTCGAGCTGGAGGGCGAGGTGGCCGTGCAGGAGTACGAGGATGAGATGAAGAAAGACGGGCAGCTGTTGCTTGGGTTCGTGGGTGGCCTGCTACAGGCCGGGAGGGAGGAGGACGAGAAACAGAGGTTGTCGAAGTTAGCGGGAGCGTAGGCTGGAGGAAGACCACCTGCCGAAGTCTTCCCCGAAGCCAAGGAGGCCAGGAACCTCTGCGTGTAGAGACTCTCGGGTCTTTTGGCCCTGGTAGGTTCTATGGGGTCTTCGGCGTCCGTGGTGGTCTTCCGGTGAGCTTGAAGGAACATGTCCACCGAACTAGAGAATCGTGGAGCCTCAGAAGCCAACACTCCTGAAGACGCTACCATGCCGACTCCTTCTCCATCACCGACGACCACGTCCTCCTCCTCCTCCTCCTCCTCCTCCTCCTCACGATCTCCGCCTTCAGCCTCTCCTCCGAGTCTGATGTCCTCGGTATTCGTCGTTGTCGTCGTCGTTGTCGTCGTCGTCGTCGTTGTCGTTGTCGTTGTTGCGAACTCGGCTTTGTCGTTCTCGCTTGAGACTTGAGATGTGTTTACCCTCTCGCTCTCTTTCCCGCCAATTTCTCCCGTGCAGCTTCGGGCTTGCAAAAAGCGCTCGCCCTTCCCCTCTTCCTCCTCCTCCACCTCCTCCTCCTCCTCCTCTTTGGTCTCTGCGTCTACACTCGGGTCTTCCGCGCTGGAGGGCCAATCACCAGCTCTTCGGCACTGGAGGCTTTCGGCACTGACACTCTTCTTCGAGGTCGCTTCCGCGTTCGCCCGAACGTCCTCCTTCGTCATCACACTCAAGACAGGAATTATCGCTTCCGTCTCCACCCTCGAGGCGAGAACCTCACACTCAGACTCCACACCACCACTCCAGATCCTATCGAGCCCTGGGGCAGAGTCCTTCTGCTGGAGAAGGACCTGGGACAGAAGCTGAGCGTGCGGTACTTCGGAAGCCATCGTTACGACCACCACCCCACCGTCACCTTTCACTTCGACTTGGTTCGGGAGGTCGAGGTACGCGTCCTGAGGCTCCTGAACCTCCTTTTCTGTTTTATTATCACTCTCGTCCTCTCCTTTACCTCCCCCCTTGAGGTCCTTCACCTCTCCTTCGTCCTTGCTGACTTCGCTAACAACCATCTCGGATTCTTAGTCTATGAAGTTCGTACAACGAGATGAATGGAAGAGAAGGAAGATGAGGAAGGAGGAGGAGAAGGAGGAGGGAGAGGTAGAAGGCGGAGGAGGGGTGGGGAAGGCTTCCACTCGTTCAGGAACGTGGCAGTCACTTCTGGGGAACGTGCAAGAACCGATTCCGCAAGAACCTCTTCATAGCTGAGGAACCCCGAACTCTGGAAGACATAGACGAAGACGACTTCGTGAGCTGAAATCGACGATGTACCTCGCATGAGACGATACACAACTCTTCCCTCCCTTCCCCCCCAAATTCCGAAAAATAATCTTATTCTATTTTTTCTCCACACACACACGCACACACACACACACACACACACACACACACACACACACACACACACACACACACACACACACACACACACACACACAAACACTCCACCCCCCTCCACTTCCCCATAAAAGCACTGAATAGCCAAAAGCTGTATTGATTCAAACCAGGTCCTCTTCTTCGCGTTGCAGGACTCCGACTGGGACCTATCTCCCCTCCCCCCAAGCCCCCTCCCCTCCCCCCTTCCACCCACGCCCCTTCAGCATCCTCCTCATCCTCATCCTCCCCCAATTGCCCCACAGGACCCATGCATCCTCGGCACACAGAGCAAGATTATGATATTCTCTCTCTCTCTCCTATCATATCTCTCTCTTGCTCTCTTTCTATCTCCCTTCTCTGTCTTCCCTCATATTCCTCTCTATCTCTCTTTTTCCCTCTCTTAATCTCTCTCACAATCTTTCATCTCTCTTTCCTTTATCTTTGATGCCATATATATATATATATATATATATATATTATATATATATATATATATACATATATATACATATACATATATATACATATTATATATATATATATATATATATATATATATATCTTACTCTTCCTTCTCTATCCTCTCTTTCTCTCTCTCTAGGTGTATTAATAATATTTACCAGATCTTCAAAATGCCTATATAGTGGCAATAGTCCATTAATGGTACAAAGGCACTGAAGCCCCTCCCACTTTCATACTGACCACATTACAAATACACTTTGCTCTTCAACTTAAAACGTCGCTTGTGCCTGCCGTCAAGCGATTTTATTCAACTGAGGGAAACCCCTTCCCCCACCCGACTCCCCATCCATGGACAGCCAAATGGATAAAAAATATATTTATATAAAAATCTATGAAAAAAAAATAATAATAAGGTGATGCTTATACTCGCGCACACACACACACACGCACACACACACACACACACACACACACACACACACACACACCTATATATATATATATATATATATATATATATATATATATATATATATCCGTCTGTAATTGAAATTATTCTCTCCACCAATCAGGATCAACAGAATGACCAAAGTGGGCGGAGTTTAAATGCCTGACTGCACCATACGGAATACAATTAGAGAACTATGCTGATTGACAATGGATTCCGCGTCAGCACTGATTGACGCGCTGAAGGTAAACACAAAAAAAAAACAAATGAATGCTTTCTCTCTCTCTCCCACTCTCTCTCTCAGAGCCTTGACCAAACGTTTATTTGGAATGACGTTTCGCCATAAACGTTATCAGCCAAAATGGCCTGCCCTAACCTGAGATATAATCGAAACATGACTGACACTCATTATAGTCAGTCTGACTGTAAGCCTGACTGTCAGCCTCCTCCAGCGAGGAGTTTGGGTGCCCAACATCCGCTCCAGAGCACCTCTCCGAACCTCCCCATGGTCTTGGATCACGTGCTGAATTAGTGATCGACAGCTCATAATCTCGCAGATGAAAGCTCAGAGCTCATACATTACCCGATCTGTGTGTGTGTGTGTGTGTGTGTGTGTGTGTGTGTGTGTGTGTGTGTGTGTGTGTGTGTGTGTGTGTGTGTGTGTGTGTGTGTTGTCTGTGTGTGTGTGTGTGTGTGTGTTGTCTATGTGTGTGTGTGTGTGTGTGTGTGTTGTCTATGTGTGTGTGTGTGTGTGTGTGTGTGTGTGTGTGTTGTCTATGTGTGTGTGTGTGTGTGTGTGTTGTCTGTGTGTGTGTGTGTGTGTGTGTTGTCTATGTGTGTGTGTGTGTTGTCTATGTGTGTGTGTGTGTTGTCTATGTGTGTGTGTGTGTGTGTGTGTTGTGTGTGTGTGTGTTGTCTATGTGTGTGTGTGTGTGTGTGTGTGTGTGTGTGTGTGTGTGTGTGTGTGTGTGTGTGTGTGTGTGTGTGTGTGTGTGTGTGTGTGTATCACCACAGTCTTGGATCACGTGTTGGACAGGTGATCAACAGCTATTACCATTCCACATGAGAGCTCAGAGTTCTAATATGGCCTAACCTATGGATAACGCCATGACCTTGGAAATACACACACGCACGCACGCACACACACACACACACACACACACACACACACACACACACTCACAATCTCCTTGCACACCAGAGTGGGATACCGTCTTGCAATACAGTAGTGATTTTCAGTACTGATGGGGACTCAAACTCAAATCGCTGAGTTAGTAGTCGAGTGCGGTACCATAACACCAACAAATGTGTGTGTGTGTGTGTGTGTGTGTGTGTGTGTGTGTGTGTGTGTGTGTGTGTGTGTGTGTGTGTGTGTGTAATTGTGTGTGTGTGTAATTGTGTGTGTGTGTGTGTGTGTGTGTGTGTGTGTGTGTGTGTGTGTGTGTGTGTGTGTGAGTGTGTGTGTGTGTGTGTGTGTGTGTGTGTGTGTGTGTGTGTGTGTGTGTGTGAGAGAGAGAGAGAGAGAGAGAGAGAGAGAGAGAGAGAGAGAGAGAGAGAGAGAGAGAGAGAGAGAGAGAGAGAGAGAGAGAGAGAGGAGGAAGAAAGTGAAGAAGGAAGGGGGAAAAAGGAGAGAAAAGAGTAAGAGGAGGGAGAGGAAGAGGAGGAACATGAAGAAGAGGAAGGGAAGGAATAGGAGGAAGAGGAAGGGGAGAAAGAATGAGAAGAAGATGAAGATGATGATGACGACGATGATGATGATGTTGATGAAGAGGAGAAATAGTAGGACAAGGAGAAGTAAGAAGAAGAAAAAGAAGAAAAGGAGAAGGAGGAGGAGGAGGAGGAGGAGGAAGAGGAGGAGGAGGAATAGACGGAGAGGAAGAGAAACGAGGAAGCCCGACACAGGAGAGGAGACGAATGGGAGAAACAACAATAATATAATAAATGAAGGAAAAAAAGGAGAGAAAATAATAGGAAACTCACAAAGGCCAAAAGCGAACCCTGAACAAAAGACAATAAAATATGGGAGGAGGAGGAGGAGGAGGAGGAGAAGGGAAGAGGAGGAGGGGAGGAGGAGGGGCAGGAGGAGGGAGAAGAGGATGAGGAAGGGAGAGGAGGAGGGGAGGAGGAGGGGAGGAGGAGGAGAGGAGGAGGGGGAAGGGAGAGGAGGAGGGGAGGAGGAGGGGAGGAGGAGGGGAGGAGGAGGGGAGGAGGAGGAGAGGAGGAGGGGGAGGAGGAGGAAAGGAGGAGGGGGAGGAGGAGGTGAGGAGGAGGAGGGTAGGAGGAAGAGGACCAAGAAGAGGAGGAGGAGAAGTAGGAGAGGGGAGGAGGAAGAGGAGGAGGAAAAGTAGGGGAGGAGGAGGAGAATTAGGGGGGAGGAAGAGGAAAAGAAAGAGGAGGAGGAGAAGTAGGGGAGAGGAGGAGGAGGAGGAGGAGGAGGAGGAGGAGAAGTAGGGAAGGGGAAGAGGAGGAAGAGAAGTATGGAGAGGAGGAAGAGAAGTATGGAG
>NC_134784.1:28637705-28640205 GCF_046742065.1 Oratosquilla oratoria
TCTTCTTCCTCCTCCTTCCTCCTTTTCTTCTTCCTCCTCTTCCTCTTTTTTTCTTCTTCCTCCTCCACCTCCCTCCTCTTCTTCTTTCTCATCCTCCTCCTCCTCCTCCTCCTCTTTCTCCTCCTCCTCCTACCTCTTCCTTTCCTTCGTCGTCTTCCTTGCATCCGTGACAAGGCGTTGTTAGAGGGCAATGGACTCCTGGGGTCAATAGTTCATCTCAGTCTTTCATTATTACCTCCACAATGTTGAGTCACATTAATCCCCAAGACTCGTTTTACTTCATCGCAGGGATTACGAACGACCCCAAGGGGAGGAGGGAGGAGGGAGAAGGGGGAGGGAGGAGGAAGGAGGGAGGAGGAAGGAGGTAGGAGGTGGGAGAGGGTTGGTTTCATTATTCTCAGTTGCTATGACAACCCAAAGATGATCAGCGTCTGTGCAAGTTTTCGGGTCACGGGTTTATGGACTGTGAAGCATAAGACTTGATACATTGAGCGAACGCGTGCGAGGGCGCGCGCGCGCACACACACACACGCACATACTATATATTTTTTTCTGACAGTCGCATGCAGGATTCGAACCCACTGCTATCGGCCTCCCGTAAGATCACCTTCACAAAGCCTTATATTATATATATATATATATATATATATATATATATATATATATATATATACACACATATATATACAGTATACATATGAATAAAGATGTGTATAACCTAGTTCATTAAATATCTCCCTTTAATTGGACATTCCTCTTTGTAAGCCCTTTATCTGCCCTTTACGAATACCTACACACTTTCTTTATTCTTCTCCTTAGACTTTCCTCCATCTCCATCGCCTCCTCCTCCTCCTCCTTCTCCTCCTCCTCCTCCTCCTCGTCCATTTATCTTCCCTGTGCCAGCTTCCTTCCGCTAACGTTCATTTTTTCCACTCCAGGCACTCCTCTGAATTTAAGGCATATATGATGTATATAAATATATCACATACACTCATATATGTCTGTAACATATATGATTATGCACTATACATAGTAGCGTATAGATGCACACATGTACAGCATCTGCAATATATACATATTTTTGCAATTTTACACACACACACACACATATATATATATATATATATATATATATACGTAGGTGTGTGTGTGTATTTTGAACAGATTTATTATATTCTAAACGAAGGTGACCTTAATAGATATATATACATATATTATATATATATATATATATATATATATATATATATATATATATATAAATATGTAGGTGTGTGTGTGTTTCGAATAGATTTCTTATATTCTAAACGGAGATAAGGTGACGTAAATATATATATATATATATATATATATTATATATATATATATATATATATATATATATATTATATATTGCTGCTCTCCTAAATAATATCTGGACGGGTCACTTTTCGACAAAGATTCCTCCCGTCCAAGAGAGAGAGAGAGAGAGAGAGAGAGAGAGAGAGAGAGAGAGAGAGAGAGAGAGAGAGAGAGAGAGAGAGAGACGTCACACGTGATCACACTCGCCCGGACCTCATCTGACCCAGATCCGGTGAGGTTCAAGGGCCACCGAAACCGAAACCACCACTATCACCATCATCGCTATCACTAACACTATCACCACCACCACTATCACCATCATCACTATCACCACCACCACTATCATCACTACCACCACTATCATCACTATCACCATCACTATCACCATCATCACTATCACCACCACCATCATCACTATCACCACTACCACCACCACTATCATCACTATCACCACCATCACTATCACCACCACCACTATCATCACTATCACCACTACCACCACCACTATCATCACTATCACCACCATCACTATCATCACTATCACCACCATCACTATCACCATCATCACTATCACCACCACTATCATCACTATCACCACTACCACCACCATCACCACTACCACCACCATCACTATCACCATCATTACCACCATCACTATCACCATCATCACTATCATCACCACTATCACCATCATCACTATCACCACCATCACTATCACCACCATCACTATCACCATCATCACCACCACCACCACTATCATCACCACAGTGACCACCAAAATCACACTTCCTTCCCCTCTCACTAACCTCCTCCTCCTCCTCCTCCTCTTTCTCTTCCTCATCTTCCTCAGTATCTTGACCTACTCCTCCTTTTCCTCCTCCTCTTCCGCCTTCTCTTCCTCAGCACCTTGACCTCCTTCTCCTCCTCCTCCCTTCTTTCTCTCCTCCTCCTCTTCCCTTCCTCCTCCTCCTCCTCCACCCTTCCTACTCCTCCTCCTCCTTCTCAGCGTCTTGATATTTCGCAAACTCTCCAAAGTTGGTAATGTAAAATATATTTCATCCCGAATATAAAACCTGGTTTAACTTACAGGTGCATATAATACCCTGAATTTACACACACACACACACACACACACACACACACACACACACACACACAC
>NC_134784.1:28642705-28645205 GCF_046742065.1 Oratosquilla oratoria
ATAATAATAATAATAATAATAATAATAATCTAATAAATTAATAAACTGATACGTAAATATATAGATAAATAATTACATAATACATAAATACACACGTATATAAAGAAACAAAAATATATAAATGATCAGGCGAATAAAAAAATAGATAAACAAATAAATAAATACACAAACCAATAGATTAATAAATACCTAAATAAATACATTAATAAATATACGAATAAGATATTGATAAATAGATAAATACATAAACAACCAAATAATCAAATAAATATAAATAAATACATAAACTAAATAAACAAAAAATAGATAAATGAATAATACATAAATACATAAACAACAAAATACGTAAATATATAGATAAATAAATAAATGCGTAATTAATTGAATTACATCAAATCTTCTGGAGGTTAACAAAATCAAGATAATAAATGTTGTTTTTTATTTTAATTACTTTTATTAATTCAAGATATTACAGATCTGCAAGGTCATTTCTCTCAGTAGGTAAGTCGTAGTTGTTTTCAGCAGGCAAGGAGTGGTTTCCAGCAGACAAATGGCCATTTCCAACCATCAGCCAAAGAGCAGATTCCAGCCAGCAGGCAAAGAGCAGTTTCCAACCCGCAGACAAGGAACTGTTTCCAGCAGGCAAGTAAACGTTTCCAGTAGGCAAGGAACTGTTTCAAGCAGGCAAGCAAACGTTTCCAGCAGGCAAGAATCCATCTCCAGCCAGCAGGCAAAGAGCAGTTTCCAGCCAGTAGGCAAGGAAATTTTTCCAGCAGGCAAGTAAACGTTTCCAGCAGGCAAGAATCCATCTCCAGTCGGCAGGCAAAGAGCAATTTCCAGCCAGCAGGCAAACAGCCATTTCCAGCCAGCAGGCAAATAGCCTTTTCCAGCCAGTAAGCAAGGAAATGTTTCCAGCAGGCAGGTAAACGTTTCCAGCGGGCAAGTAGCCATTTCCAGCCAGCAGGCAAAGAGCATATACCAGCAGGCTGGAAAGCAACCATGCAGGCAGGAAAGCAAGCGGCCTATCTGCAGCAACAGCAGGAGCGGGAGGAGGAGAAGGAGGAGGAGGAGGAGGAGGAGGAGGAGGAGGAGGAGTAAGAGGGGAAGTAGGAGTAGAGGGGGGAGGAGGGGGAGGAGGAGGAGGTGAGGAGGAGGAGGGGAAGGAGGAGGAGGGGAAGGAGGAAGAGGAGGAGAAGGCCACCGAGATGGGGGGGGAGGGTGTGCAGCGTCACTTTCCCCCCCGCCCCCATTCACCCCCCCCTCCGCCCCCGGTAGTGAAAAGGGGAGATCGCCTTTAACAAAGGCCTAGTGACAAGGGCCCCTGTTGTCAATGAATTTTCCCGGATCAGTTGTCCGGTGGGAAGGCACACGATCCCCGGAATGTCATTAACATGTCACAAGTGTCCGGTACCGGGCAGTAACCGTTTGGAGCCTATCCGGTAACTGGTAATCGTCCGGTAACTGCCCAATAATTCTCCTGTACCTGTCTGGTCATTATCCAATAACTAGTAATCTTTCGGTAACTTTCTGGTATTCCTCCGGTAAGTGGTAATCCTCTGGTAGTTTTCTGGTACTTATCCGGTAACTATTAATCATACAGCAATTGTTAATCATCCAGTAACTGTTTAGTAACCCGCAGGCGACTTCCTAGTAATCCTCCGGTAACTGGTAACAATCCGGTAACTGTTTGGTAACACTCCGGTAACTGGTAATCATCCGGTAAATGTCTGGTAATCGCCCAGCAACTATCCGGTATTCATCCATCCAACTATGCAGTAACCCTCCGGTAATCACCCGGTAACTGGTAATCTTCCGGTATTTGTCTGGCTAATTATCCAGTGCCTATCCGAACGCTCAGAATAACTATCCAGTCAACGATTTGCCTACCATTCAGCCAACTAGCCAAATGTGGTAATTGGTTTGAGTAGAAACGATTTTGGATACAATATTCTAGACTTGGGTAAGAACATCCCAAGAATGTGTCTAGATTTAACTACTCTTAGTTCACCACTCAGCTTCTAAGGCGTATAAGTAATCTGACAATTAGAAGAAAAAAAAATAATAATAATCAATAAAAATAATAGAATAAAAAATTGTAACCGAAGTCGTTGCTACTCAAACAAAATAGCAGAAGCAAATAGCATGCTATCGAGAAATGCTCAGTGTGCCACCCAAGCAGAGAAACTAGGACAAAAAACGCTCCCAATAGCGGAAGCGAGGTATGCGGGCAAGATTGGGAGTGGGGATTGAGTGGGATTGGGGGGAGTGGGAGTAGGGAATGATTGGGAGTGGGGATTGAGTGGGAGTGGGGATTGAGTGGGAGTGGGGAATGATTGGAGTAGGAAGAGTGGGAGTGGGATGATGGAAAGGGGGAGTAGGGATTGAGTGGGAGTGGGGATTGAGTGGGAGTGGGGAATGAGTGGGAGTGGAGAGAGATGGAGTGGGGAATGATGGGAGCAGGGAGAGTGGGAGTGGGGATTGAGTGGAAGTGGAGAGAGTG
>NC_134784.1:28650205-28657705 GCF_046742065.1 Oratosquilla oratoria
TAATCAATAATATAAATAATATTAATAAGATAAATAATATTGTTAATGAAAATAATAATAACAATAATAACAACAACAACAATAACAGTCCTGACGTAGCCACAGATTAACTCAAACGAATCACCTTTTAAATTCCCATTCACGAACGTCACTTCATTCATAAACTCTTTCCCGCCTTCAATAGAATTCCCTTTATTCCTTATACCCTAAACGCATACAACCTCTATATAAGCCCTATCCTACGCCTTCTCTAAGTCCATGAACACCCCACAAAATATCCTCATATATAAGTTAATGTAAATAAATGAATAAATTTACATGTCATTGCATAGAGCCTCCTTCATTGACACCCTAAACAGCAACAGTAAAAAGAAGATTTCAATTGTGAGTTTGTAACGAATAAAGATACGAGTTTTCAGACATCATTGTTATTACCGTATAGTGAGTTAGAACTTGTTTTCTTGACTGTACTTTAATATTATAAAACTAAATACACCACAAACACCCCTGCCTCACTACGAAACCTTAATCTACATTCCATCTTCCTTTCTCAGCCGACACTACTCTCCCCCCAATTACTCCCTATTTCCCCCCTAATCTCCCCCAATTAACGCGTGCCCATTCTCGGCGCTCTCAACAGACCAATCCTTCTTAAGTTACTACATTCGTACTTGTCCTCATTTCCCTTGTAAAGTAGAACTACACACACATATCTCCTCTAACACACCGAGACGCCTCCTTCCTTTATGTATACAAATGACGTAAGTGGGAGTAGGAAACACAGGAGTCTTAGTCCGAGTTTATTCCTGACTAGTTTCGAAGGTATTCTTTCTCAAAGCATACCTGAGAAAGCATATCTGCGGAAGTAGTCAGGAATAAACTCAGACTAAGACTCCTGTGTTTCCTACTCCCACTTCAGTCAACCTGTCAGAATGCCTCAACATATATAAAAATACATAACACATATAAATACGCATATATACACAATATACATATATATACGGACAGATACGTACAAATGCATATATACAATGCATATAGACATATACTGTACATGTGCATATACATATGAAGGTATACAAATATATATGTATTGTACATATATACATATATAAGTACATATACGTGCATATACAAATACATATATACATTTACACATACACATACATATACATGTGCATGTACATATAGGCACATATGGACCAACAACGGGTACCTGCGAGTGACATCAAATATAATCATCTCCCTCTTACGCATCGTCAAAACCCAAGGGGATGGCACTCGTTCCCCGGACTAAATCTAAGGAAAACCGAAAATTAGCGAATGATAGCCTCCCATTACTTTGTGATACAGAAATATTATCTTATTAGTACAATAGACATTAATCTGACGTCTCTTTGGGAGGGCCAAAGGATCGTTGCCAGCCAACGTGGGGCACCGAGTTTTGTGAAATTCAAGGTATTCATTATTACACACACACACACACATTATATATATATATGTGTGTGTGTGTGTGTGTGTGTGTGTGTGTGTGTGTGTGTGTGTGTGTGTGTGTGTGTGTGTGTGTGTGTGTGTGTGTGTGTGTGTGTGTGTGTGTGTGCGTCCATACACACACAAGGCCATCATATTAAGACAACACGGCAGGACTCGCAGTAATGGATTTAAATTGGACAAATTTAGATCTAAGAAGGAAATAGGCAAGAATTGGTTTACTAATAATAGGGTGGTCAACGAATGGAATCGACTTAGTAATCATGTAGTTAGTGAGCGCTGAAACTATCGGTTGTTTTAAGAAACGATTAGACAGCTTTATGGATGGAAATGACAGGTGGTAATGGACATGGAACTGTTTAGTGTAGGCATTATGGTTTCTTGCAGTCTCCTTCATTCTTATGTTTTTACGTTCTTATATACATAACACATATACATGTTTACCTAAAATAATGGATAAACAAATAATATATACACGCATACACATTCATAAACACATTCACATGCACAATAATTCAGCACACATATATACCTACATATTGATATTCCGCATGTATAGATAAAACATATAAAAACACACAAACACACACACATATTATATATATATATATATATATATATATATATGCGGAAAAACCACCAAGGAAAAAGAAAAACTGATGACCGAGCGCTTTCGTCTATTCAGACATCCTCAGGGTACATCTGAATAGACGAAAGCGCTTGGTCATCAGTTTTTCTTTTTCATTGGTGGTTTTTCCGCATATTTCGATTCACGAGTTTATGTGATTTTTCATGCATATATATATATATATATATATATATATATATATATATATAAATATATATATATTGATATATATATGAATATATATATGCTGGGACATTGTGACAAATGATAAAGGTGGAAAAAGAAGTCATGGGTCTAGTTCCGAAGAAGTAGAGAGCGAAACCGGTCAGGAAAAAAAAATTGGAACTAGACCCGTGACTTTTTTTTCCACCATCATATATATATATATATATATATATATATATATATACATCCACACACAAAATCCACCACACACACACACTACTCCGCTTTCATGTAATCTCAAGATCCACCACAACCACCATTCTGCCTCGTTACATCCATCCTAAGTTTCCGCCAATATCCCTCACAGAATCCAATATCCCCGCATTGATCTTATTTGCCAAATTCTCGCAATATACCCAAATATCCATCTCGTCCTCTAGCAATAGACCCAAATATTCATCCAACTACGCGGTCCTTCCGACCTAGTTTCGTTCATTACACTTTACAAAGGCTGTGAAGGAGACACACTCTCGATATCCTTATCCAATATATCGCTCCGTTTATTAGTGTAGGATGACCCGTCATCCACGAGGAGCTAATATGAGAGAGGGGAAAGGGTGGTGGAGGGGAGTGGAACAAGTGGAATAAGTAAGCCTTGACTGGGGAGTGGAATAGGTGGAAGTAAGCCTTGGCTGGCTACCCCCCTTATAAGGAGGAAAAAGCCCTTGGGATAGTATTTTTTTGTTATACCTCACAACACCGACGTCACTGGTATATATGTAATACTAAACTAATATCATTGGTATATTAATAATAAACTCGCCATCCAAATCCCACAAAGTGATAGAAAACCTATGGTAGAACAAAACCTGCCTGTTGCTGTAAGCCGCTACTAATACCTCTAGCTATGATTACAGGATAATGATTCATTATACTTTATAATACCCATGTGATCAATACACTTTAATATCTCGATGATATTAACGACTTTTATATCCATTCAGACTGCCGCCAGGTGATTTTATTCAGCTGAGAAGAAAAATATAGCAAAACGGATAAACTACTAACCAATCCACCTCCTTATCCATTACTATGCCATTTACGGGTATCCATATTATCCATGACAAAGATCCACATAATCCACATTGTGCATAAGGCTAGAAGCGCTGGTGAAATACATCCCGTGACAACAGCATCCACCACAGGCCTCATTATCTTATTCTCCATCACACACACATACACACATACACACTGTATATCTTATACAGTTGATATTCTAGGGGCTTTAGTGACACCTCTACGGACCAGATCCACGCAGGGTTAATTTATGACTGGAGACTGATCTCGACCTAGGAAAAAAAAAGGTTCTTTAAACATCTACTCTACCTACGTTCTGGTATCCTACGGACATCTCCCCACCTCTTTGGTGAGATTTTGTCCCCAAGGATAGAAACGCTGGTTATTCCAAACAAAACACTAACACACAACTCCATGTACTAGGCCACAGTGCCCACCCCTTCCAACCATACAAATCCACAAAACCACTTGATTTAGTGAATTTTAACCCCGCTCCACCTCCCACCCCCATCCCGGGCCCTTTCAAGTGAAAAAATATCGTCTAGCGTTAACAAGAAAAAAATCATTAAAGTACAGTCGAGGGAACAAGTTCTACGTCAATTTCGGGTGTGCAGACTCAATATATGGCAATAACAATGTCTGAAAACCGTCGTATCTTTATTCGTTACAAAGTCGCAATTGAAGTCTCCTATTTAGATTTGTTATCTGGGCCATCATTGGTGGAGATTCAATACAATAATATATAAACTTACCTATTTACTTATTTATTCATTTACTTATTCATTTATCTATTTGTTTGTTTATTTTAACCAATAATTGCGCGTGAGGATCTTAAGAGCTATCTCAATATCTTTAATCCACTGAAGTACTTAGAACGTTTAGAGCACTTCTTCATCAGTAACCAGCGATTCTATCCCTGGAGATAGAGAGAGCCGTGGAGGTGGCAAAGAAAATAACTAAAAACAGATTTTTTTTTTTTTCTTTTTTTTAGATTCGTCATCAGTCATAAGAGAAAGTTGCGAGCCTCTGGTCCGTAAGGGTGGCATTATGTATAAAATATGTGTAAGAGTGGTATTATGTGTAAAATAGGCAGTCCATATCTCCATCTTCCCAACAACGAAATGATCCTTATCTTTCTTAACTGCAACAATGTTTAGTAGGTTTGTTCTGTGTGACTCCAGACGCTTTGCATCAGTCTGAAAGGATTCATGAGCATTTTAAGGCTTTAATCCGCCCAACAATAAACCCTAAATAGTCTCTCTCTAACATCAGTTGTTTTAAGAAACGGTTAGACAACTTTATGGATGAGGATGACAGGTGGTGATGGATACGGAGCTGCCTAGTGTAGGCCTTATGGTCTCTTGCAGTCTCCTTCATTCTTATGTTCTTATGTTATGTTCAAAGACTCTATTCAGTTTAAATGGACCTCAAATCATGAAAGCTCTCCACATGATTATAAAGAGAACAATACACAAACATATCCACTTACACGATTTCCTTCATCCACATCCACCACATACACCACATCCACTTGAGTGCAGCCAATAAACCCATGATAAAAATTAACCGTACACGACTCCCCTCCTGTTCCACAAATAACAGACCTGTACTTCCATCGCTCTACCCACCATACACGGTCAGACCTAACCCTTCAGTTCTGTGCTGAGATGTACAGGATCTTGCTCTTCCAAAAGTCAACAATTTCAGTCACGTGATGACCCAACCTTGACCTGATTCAGCGTCTCCTGGTGTAAGCACGTCAAAAAAAAGTTTTGTCAATATGTCAACATAAACCTCACGTTATCCCTTCACCCACCTTCGGCACGTTGAGGGATTTTATTCTGGTTAAATGAAGGCGATTTTATTATACTGTTAACTCTAGTGAAAGGCTTGTCCATGCTACCTATTGTATCATTACACGAGACCTATTGTATTAATACAACTACATTCATCACAGAAAACAACAGCTTCACCAGAGAACCATCAAATTAAACACAGCATCAACTTCATCACAGCAACAATGACTACCCCACAGCATCAACAACTATGCCACAGCAAGATCAAACCCCATACAACTTCATCACAGCATCAACTCCACAGCAAAATCAACTTTATCACAACAACAACAAATTTCCCAATCACAGCAAAAATGACAGCAGCAACAACTATGCCACAGCGAAATCAAATCTAATACAATAACCTCATCACAGCATCAACTCCACAGCAAAATCAACTTTATCACAGCAACGATGACTTTCTCAATCACAGCAAAAATGACGATCCCACAGCAGCAACAATTATGCCACAGCAAAATCAAATCCAATACAATAACCTCATCACAGCAATACAACATCCACCACAGCATCACTAACATTCCATCACATCAACTTCACATCAAATCCATCGAATCAACCAATGATACATTGAAATCCACCATACATACATCAAAATCCATCAATGACGCACTGAAATCCACCATATATACATCAAAACCCAACAGATACATCGAAATCCAGATATATACATAGAAATCCACCACGAGTATTATTCCATCCACTACACCAATCCACCGCATTCAATTAACACTTCACAATCTCCATTATGTGGATCCCTCACCAATTCTACACGTCCACCACATCACAGTTCTAATACATTCACCGGACCAGCCCACCAAATCCATCAAACACGTCTACATTATCCAGGAAATCCACCAGACACGTCCACATTATTAACCAAATCCATCAAACACGTCCACATGATCCACCAAATCCATCAAACACGTCCACATGATCCACCAAATCCACCAGACGTCCACATGATCCACCAAATCCACCAGACACGTCCACATTATCCACCAAATCCATCAGACACGTCTACATGATCCATCAAATCCATCAGACACGTCCAAATGATCCACCAAATCCATCAGACACGTCCACATGATCCACCAAATCCATCAGACACGTCCACATGATCCACCAAATCCATCAGACACGTCCACATGATCCACCAAATCCACCAAGGCACGTCCACATTATCCACCAAATCCACTATATCCACCAGACAGAAGTTCACAGTCCAAATGTCACCGTTTACAGTCACCGCCCCGTTCTTCTTTATCCATAACCGACACTGCCAACGTTCTCCCAACATCTGGAGAAGTTTTCTTCCAACACTACCAACAAGACCTCATCCACAGTGATCATCCTGATTTCTTTCTCCTTCTTCTTCTTCTTCTTCTTCTTCTTCTTCTTCAACACCCCCACGGAGAGGAAACGAGACCTCTGTTGCACCAACGCGGCGACAAAAACCCGAAAACCTCAACGTTCCGACGGAATCCGACGGAACACGACTCACGTCATTCCGAATACGACGCAAAACGGATAGGTCACGACGGACGGGGAAGACGGTTCCGGCATCCCCTCGCTCGACGGACGCGAAGCAACTGCAGGCCTTCGCCAGGGGACGTGGACGGCCGTGAGGTTCTGCAGTAGGCGGGTTCTGGGTTGCTCTTCGGTACTAGCGACCTCCAGACGCTACCGAGGTCTATACCACACTGGCTACCCACCCGTCCACCCGCCCCGTTTCCAAGACCAGCACACACCCCCCCTCCACTACCTCCTGCTCGTCCTCCACCTCCTCCTCCTCCTCCTGCTCCTGCTCTTCCTCCACACGGGCACGCTCCTTCAGGAAAGTTCCCCTCTCTCTTTCTCTCTCCTCTCTCTCTCTCTCTCTCTCTCTCTCTCTCTCTCTCTCTCTCTCTCTCTCTCTCTCTCTTCGCTCTCTCTCTCTTACACACACAAGCAGGTCCTTCTTGTATCTCTTTCTTCTCGAATTCTTCCTGTTCGCTCTTCACTCGAGGCTTACAGCATTCTTTCTCTCATCGAATCCTCCTCCTCCTCCTCCTCCTCACTTCCTCACCTCATCTCCTCCTCCTGTCTTCCCTTCCTTCATTTGTTCCGCATTTCTTCCTCTTCCTCCTCCTCCTCCCTCACCTCATCTCCTCGTCCCATTTTCCCTCTTTTCATTCGTTCCTCATTTCTTTCTTCCCTCCATTCCCCTCCTCTTCTTCTTCCTCCTCCTCCTCCCTCACCTCATCTTCCTTCCTCATTTCTTTCTCCTCCCTCCCTCCCCCCCCT
>NC_134784.1:28662705-28665205 GCF_046742065.1 Oratosquilla oratoria
TAAATAAATTAGTTAATTAATAAGTGAATAAATAAATGAATAAATGAATAAATGAATGAATAATAAATAAGTAAATAAATAAACAAGTAAATATATCAATAAATAAATGAATAATTAAATTAATCAATGAAAATTGAGAAAAAATATAAATTAAAATTAAAAAATAAACAAAAAATAAAAACAAATCAACAAATAATGAAATACAAAGTTAAGTAAAAATAAAAATAAACAATAATCAAAACAAAGAATAAAAAAAATCAAAACAAATAAAATAAACTTATAAAACAAACAACAAAAAATAAGAATATAAATGAACGAATAAACAGATAAATAAAAATATAAGAGGAAACAAAATCAAAATCTAACCATTTATGTATATACCAAGAGTTTTTTCCCTCTTACAGGGGGGTAGCTAAATCAAAGACACGTACCTACTCCCACCCATTCCACTCCCATCCCCCTTCCCACTCCCATCTTAGCTCCTCATGGATGACGGGCCATCCCTGTATCCCGCCCACTGCCCTGGGTCAAAAGCAATGCAGGAAGGCACAGTACATTCATCAGCGACCCTCATTCCGTCTCCTCACCCAGAAAAAGAGAAAAATAATAATTATATAAATAATGAAACACAAATAGTAGAAATAAATAAAATTAATAACAAAACAAATAATAAAACAAACAAATAATAAAATGAACCCCAAAAAATTAATAAATATTTATGTACAAGGACAATATCATCTTTTTTTACAACACAACTGGGTGCAATACATTAATACAAAAATGAATATGACTAACAAATAAAATAAATAATAAAACACATATTAGAAACAACAAATACAATTAATAACAAAACAAGTAAATAACACAAAAAACAGTAACATAAACTAACCAACAAATAGCTAAATAAATCAAACAAATACAAATCAAAGAAGAAGGCAATTTCAAAGCCGGCCTATGAGACAAAGAGAGAATCTTCTGCTTTGCTATCCTTTCCAATTACCTCACACAGACCGTAAAGATTCAAACAGGACGTCTCTTCGGATCGTCTCCCCCCTACGTTTTAATAAAATCGTCTTACATCACCCATGAAGTGAAGCTTTAAAAGAAACTAAGTGAAGATTCATTTAAAGATTCATATAAAATTGTAATTGAACATCTATTGGAGATTCAAGCGAAACTTGAAGCTTTATTGAAATTTCAAATAAAGCCCTGAGGGAATGTTAATTTGAAGATTCAGATGAAACTTTAAGTGGATCTATATTGAAGATTCAAATTATAGTTTCAAGTGAAGATTCATTTGAAGATTTATTCAAGGTTTCATTGAACCTTCCAGTAAGTTTTAAGCACTCAGGTAAATTAGAAGTAATTCTATAAAAATTGTAAAAGCTATAATGGGATGGATTAAGAAATAAATCAATAAATATTAATAAATCACTCTAGCAAGAATAAAAATCATTAAGTGTACCACAGAACTCAAATGGTGAAAGTACTTTGTTTTATTTTTTTTATATAACCATTATATATAACCAATATATATATATATATATATATATATATATATATACTGTATATATATATATATTTCTATATATATATATATATATATGTATATATATATATATATATACTGTATATATATATATATATAGTATATATATATATATAGTATATATATATATATATATATACATATACATATAAATATATTAGATAATAAACATATAAGCTGTATATTATGACATCTCCCTTCTACGTCGCTAACTTAAGCTCCTCCTACTGCACGTGTCCTGTTGTTGTCATGGGTTGCTGCTATGGCCTTCTGTTTACCAGCGATGTGTTTGTCAGAATGAACCTTATATTCTGGTCGACTTATACACGGGTATTCTTAGAAATCTAGATTTTATGTTAGGTTTATATAAAAAAGTGTATAATATATATATATATATATATATATATATAATATATATATATATATATATATATATATATATTTAGAGACTACATATTGTTGTTATGGACTTCTGTTTACCAGCTCTGTTTGTTTGTCAAAATGAGTCTTATATTCTGGTCGACCTGTACACGGGTGTTCTAAGAAATCTAGACCTCATGTTAGATGTAATATATATATATATATAAATATATATATATATATATATATATATATTTAGAGACTGGATATTGTTGTTGTTATAGACTGGGTTTTACCGACGTTTCTATACTTGTTGTTCGCCAAAGTGCGTATTATACTCTAGTCGACTTATACACGGGGTGTTAGAAACCTAGATTTTATGTTGGAATTATGCAAAATTATAAGTCTATTTACATATGTGTTTGTGTGTGTGTGTGTGTGTGTGTGTGTGTGTGTGTGTGTGTGTGTGTGTGTGTGTGTGTGTGTGTGTGAGAGAGAGAGAGAGAGAATGTTATTGTTATAGCCCATAGTTTAGCAGCGTGTATATACTTGCTGTTTGCTAGAATACATATTATATTCTAGACGACTTAT
>NC_134784.1:28675205-28677705 GCF_046742065.1 Oratosquilla oratoria
GGAGAAGAAAAGAAAATGGAGAAGAGGATAACGGAAAAGGAGGAAGAAGGAAGCGGAGGAGGAAGAGAAGAAGAAGGTAGAGTAGAAAGTGAAGGAGAAGATGAGAAGATGGAGGTAAAGGAAGAGGGAAAAGAAGAGAAGAAAGAGAAAGGGCGAAATGAAAAAGATGACAAGGGAGATGAGGCGAGGGAGATGAAGACAATAAAGGAAATTGAGGAAAAGGAAGATGAGGATGAGGAAGAGTAGTAAGAGGAGAAAGAGGAAGAGTAAGAGGAGGAGGAAGACGAACAAGGACGAAAAACTAAAACAGGAGGAAGGGTAGGAATAGAAGGAGGAGGAGATAGGGTAGTAAGAGGAGGAGTAAGAGGAGGAGGAGGAGGAGGAAAAGGAAGAGGAGGAAGAGGAAGAAGAATAAGACGAGGAGGAAGAAGAGGATGAAGAGAAAGCGGAGGAGGAGGAGGAAGAGGAAGTGGAGGAGGAGAGGGGAGGAGGAAGAGGAAGTGGAGGAGGAAGAGGAAGTGGAGGAGGAGATTGGAGGAGGAAGAGGAAGTGAAGGAGGAGAGGAGGAAGTGGAGGAGGAAGAGGAAGTGGAGGAGAGGGGAGGAGGAAGAGGAAGTGGAGGAGAGGGGAGGAGGAAGAGGGAGGGGAGGAGGAAGAGGAAGTGGAGGAGGAAGAGGAAGTGGAGGAGAGGGGAGGAGGAAGTGGAGGAGAGGGGGGAGGAAGAGGAAGTGGAGGAGAGGGGAGGAGGTGTAAGAGTAAGAGGAATAAGATGAGAAAAAAGGAGAGGATGAAGAGGAAGAGGAGGAAGAGGAGGTGTAAGGTGTAAGAGGAATAAGACGAGGAGAAAGAAGAGGATGAAGATGAAGAGGAGGAGGAGGAGTGGGAGGAGGAAGAGTAAGAGGAATAAGGTGAGAAGGAGAGAAAGAAGATGGGGACGAAGAAGAGGAAGACGAGGAGGAGGATGAGCAAGAGGAGCAAGAGGAGGAGAAGGAGCAGCACGAGGAGGAGAAGGAGCAGCACGAGGAGGAGGAGGAGGAGATGGAGGAGGAGGAAGAGGAGGAAGAAGAGGAAGAGGAGGAAGAAGAGGAAGAGGAGGAAGGAGGAGGAAGAAGAGGAAGAGGAGGAAGAAGAGGAAGAGGAGGAAGAGGAAGAGGAGGAGGAGGAGGCGGAGGAAGAGAAGGAAGTCTGGGTTTCCAAGACACTATCAGCAGCAGCAGCGCAAGAAGTCCGCTCGAGACAGTGAGGACGAATTTATATCCTGATTCGCTCCGCTGAATCTAATGAATAAATCACACACAAACACACACACACGCGCGCGAACACACACACACACACGCAAACACACACACGCACACACACACACACACACACACACACACACACACACACACACACACACACAAACACACACACAAACACACATACACTAACCTTCATTTACGAATCAACACACATACATGTATATGATACATCTCAATATGTATGTGTATATATGTATATATACGGCAATGTGTGTGTGTGTGTGTGTGTGTGTGTGTGTGTGTGTGTGTGTGTGTGTGTGTGTGTGTGTGTGTGTGTGTGTGTGTGTGTGTGTGTGTGTGTGTGTGTGTGTGTGTGTGAGCATGCATGTGTATGTACGTGCATGTACACACTATATTTATCCCTGCATGTTGTTGTCGAGGAGGTGGGAGGGGGGAAGGGGAGGGGGTACTCCCCTTCTCCCCTCCTTCTCCCTCCCTCTCCCCCTCCCCCTCCCCCCGAGCCTCTTCTGGTGTTATGTAAGCTGTTCCTGAGCTCTTGGTTGTCACCATCCCCTCCTCCCCTACCACCACCACCAGTACCACCTCTCCCTCCCTCCCTACCCCTCCTCGTGTCTTGTCATTATATCAGATGTTGTCATCTGAGGCAGATTCCCCCCCTCGTCTCCTCCCCCCCCGGTCTCCCCCTCGCCCCCTCTCCTCTCCTCTCCTTCCCCTCCTCTTTTTCCTGCTCCTCCTCCTCTACCTCCTCCTCCTCCTCTTCTCCCTCCTCCTCCGTTTCTCTTCCCCCCTACACCTACTTCTCATTCTCCTTCTCCTCATCCTCTTCTTCCATCACTACATCCTCTTCCTCCACCTCCTCCTTCTCCTCCTCTTTTTCATGCTCCTCCTCTACATCCTCCTCCTCCTCGCCCTCCTCCTCCTCCTCGCCCTCCTCCTCCTCCTCGCCCTCCTCCTCCTCCTCGCCCTCCTCCTCCGTTTCTCTTCCCCCCTTCATCTACTTCTTCTATTCTTCCTCCTCTTCCACCACTACATCCTCTTCTTCCATCTCCTCCACTTCTCCTCCGTTACTTTGCCTCTCCTCTACGCCTCTACCTCGTGTCAACAACCTCCTTCCCTCCCTTCTTCCCTTCTTCCTTCCTCCTTCCATCCTCCCTCACCCTCCTTCCTCCTCCTCCATCTTCTCCCCCTATTGTCCTCTTATTTCTATTCCTATTTCTCTTCTTCCTACTCACCTTACT
>NC_134784.1:28685205-28705205 GCF_046742065.1 Oratosquilla oratoria
ATAATAATAATAATAATAATAATAATAATAATAATAACAATAACAATAATAATGGACTAAGTATCCGAAAATGTACTTTGATAAATAAAAGAACGGGTGGATCTATAGGTTGATAAATATTATATATATTATATATATATATATATATATATATATATATATATATATATATATATATATGCAATAAGAACACTAGGAACGTGTGTTTTATAAATGCAAGGTAACCACTTAAGAAAATAAACGAACGGATCAGAGCGCTTTCGTATATTACATCTTCAGTGTAAATTACAAAGAAAGAGGGTACAGCAAACATAATATAGTAGGACAATAGTATAAGGAACTCACTAGGAAAGGTTGTGGACAATCTGTCCACAACCTTTCCTAGTGAGTTCCTTATACTCTTGTCCTACTATATTATGTTTGCTGTACCCTCTTTCTTTGTAATTTACACTGAAGATGTAATATACGAAAGCGCTCTGATCCGTTTGTTTATTTTCTTAAGTGGTTACCTTGCATATATATATATATATATATATATATATATATATATATATTATATATATACATATATATACACATATATATACATATATACATATATATATATATATGATTTGTTTAAACGTTTGATAGGTGATCTATCTATGAATACATTTATATTTGAAATTGTGTGTGTGTGTGTGTGTGTGTGTGTGTGTGTGTGTGTGTGTGTGTGTGTGTGTGTGTGTGTGTGTGTGTGTGTGTGTGTTTCTAGTCTATGTTCCACACCGCCCCTAGACACTAACTCCCTACCCACCCTCCCACCCACACTCACGCCCACGATGACGTCACACCACGCCCACCACGCCCACCGACCAATAACAACATCTTTTCTCTTTCCATTCGATGCCGAAGCCGCAATGGCGGTGGCCGCACCTGAATCCACTTCACCACCTTCTTCCCCCCTCCCCCCTCTTCTTCCTTCGCCCTCTTCTTCGTCTCCTCCTTCCCTCTCCCCGCTCCCTTCCTCTTCCCTCTCCCCGCTCCCTTCCTCTCCCCTCTCTTCCTTCCCTTCCTCTCCCCTCTCTTCCTTCCCTTCCTCTCCCCTCTCTTCCTTCCCTTCCTCTCCCCTCTCTTCCTTCCCTTCCTCTCCCCTCTCTTCCTCCCTTTACTCTACTCTCTCTTCCTTCTCTTTCTTCCACTCTTCCTTCCCACTCCCCCTCCCTTTCTCCCCGCTCCCTTCCTCTCCCCTTTCTCCCCTTACTCTCCCCTCCCTATCTTCCCTCTCCCTTCATCTGTCCTTCTCACTGCCCGCTTCCCTCCTCTCCCCTGTCTTCCTTCCCTCTCCCTCCATCTCTCCCTCTCACTCCCCGCTCCCTTCATCTCCTCTCTCTTCCTTCCTTTCCTCTCATCTCTTCCTTCTCTTTCCCTTCCCCCTCCTTTCCATCTCACTCTCCCCTTCCTTCCTCCTACCTCTTTTCCTTCCCTTCCTCTCCCCTCTCTTCCTATCCCCCCTCTTCCTCTCTCCACTCTCTTCCTTCTCTCTCCCTTCCTCCCAGCCCCTATCTACTTCCTTTATTCTTCTCTTCCCTTTTTCTCCTATCTTTCTCCTTTTCCTCCTTTTCCACTTTCTCTCCCTTCCTCCTGCCTTCCCTCCCTCCTCCTTTCTCTCAATTCCTTCCCACCCACCCTTTCTCTCCTTCCCTCCTTCCCCCCCTTTCTCCCTCCCCCCTTCCCTTCATCCGTCCCCCTCCCTCCGACCTATCTCCTCTCTCTTCCCCTCCCATTTCTCTTGCCTCCACTCCCCTCCCCTCCCTCCTCTCCTCCCCCTTCCCTCCATCCGTCCCCCTCCCTCCCACCTATTTCCTCTCCCTTTCCTCTCCTCCCCTCCTTCCTTCCCCTCCTACTTCTCTTCCCTCCACTCCACTCCCCTCCCCTTATCCCCTCCTCCCCCTTCCCCCCTCCCCCCCCCTCTTGACGGCGACGCGGAGGCCGTCTCCACCAGGAACATAAGAACATAAGAATGAAGGAGACTGCAAGAGACCATAAGGCCTCCACCAGGAAGATCGAAATCCAATCGCCAATGACGTCACCTGGCACGAATCAGCTTCGCCCATTCCCACTTCCCCCCTTCCTTTCTGGGTGGCACTCTTCCCTTAACTCAGTCTGTCGTCAGACGATTTTATTCACCCCTGTATAACCCCCGTCGGTAGTAAAGGGTCGTAGTAGTAGTAGTAGTAGTAGTAGTAGTAGTAGTAGTAGTAGTAGTAGTAGTAGTAGTAGTAGTAGTAGGAGGAGGGCCAAAAGTTTCTTTAAAGATAGTTGAGTGAAAGTAATTAAAGACGGGGAAGACATCTCGGTGCAGTGATAGGATCTGAATCCTTTAAAAAGCAATATATCAAAGACAAAGTTCAATAATGAGTGGCGGAGGTTAGGCTGCTAAGCAACTTCGCAAAGTTAAACACAAGTGGAATTCCATCTTAAGGACGGTACCGAACATCACCGAATCTTATCAAGTCCTCTCGAAGAAACCATCAGAAGTGAGTTAATCCCGCCCATCATCGATGGATGATACCAAACGACCAGGAAAAAGTATTTGAACTTCCACCAAGAATGAGAGGGCTAGGCACCTCAAACCCGCTTAACCTCCCCATCATAGAACACCAAAACTCCCTGAAACTCACGTCCTCATTGACAAACAACATCATGTCACAAGATCAACAGGAGACCAACGTGGATGAAATCAGATATGTTAAAAGAAACATTATCAAAGGATAGGGATGTGGAGCAGAAGAAAGAGCTTCACAGCTTGTTAGATCAGCTATCGATACATATGAAAAGAAAGACAGCAATGGCACAGGAAGATGGGGCGTCCAATTGGCTGATACCACTACCAATCAGGGCAAAGGGATTCAACCTAAACAAAAAAGAAGTTACGGATGATATTGCCATGAGGTATAGATGGGCATTGGAAAGGCTGCCTAACAAACGTTCCTGTGGTACACAGTCTGATCCAAACCATGCGATGATATGCAAGCAGGGTGGATTAATCTGCAAGAGACATGACGAGATAAGGGATCTCGCTGCCCAAATGCTCCGGAAGGTATGCAAGGATGTGGCTTTCGAACAAACAATACTCCCCTTAGGAAAGGAGAACTTTAGGTACCTCACTTCCACGAGTGGACGTCAGCGCAAGAGGTTTTTGGACACGGGAGACAACTGGCTTTCTTTGACATACGAATATCTGATCCAATGGCCCCCTGTTACAATGACCTAACTGTTTAGACGTCCCAATTCCGAAATGAGAATGAAAAAATCAGGATGTACGATGTACGACGAGCGTATACAGACTGTAGACCAGGGCTCATTCACTCCGATAACCTTCACGACTTCAGGCGGGATGGGTCCAAGGGCAATGGTATTCTACGCTCGTCTAGCAGAGGTGATTGCAGAAGAGAGACAACATCCAAAAAACAGTATTGTGGCGTGAATGAGATGTAGACTATAATTCTCACTCTTAAGATCAGCTCTCCTATGCCTGAGAGGTACTAGGTTCCCATCCCTTAAATCACCACATATACAAAACCTCGATTTTGAGCAGACTGTAGTAGAAAGCAGGATACATGAACTTTTGTATTAGGCTCCGTTAAAGTAAAATTATACAAAACATTAAAGGGTAGTCGACCAGAGTCATTAAGGAGAGGGGGGTCAATGAACTGTGTCTGCAGAAGACAGATCCTGACTGATTTCACCACACACTTCCACGAGCATGGAGGTCGTTATAAAAATAAACAAACATATAATAATAATAATAATAATAATAATAATAATAATAATAATAATAATAATAATAATAATAATAATAATAATAATAATAATAATAATAATACCCTTTCATACCATGTGGCACTTTTCCTTTCCTTTCAACTGTCGCCAATCGATTTTATTGATTTCATGTAACCCGTCCCAGTTGTAGGTTCGAGTCCCGCACTCCTCTCCGATTCCCAGTTCCAATGCTCTTTTGTCACCTGCCCCCCAACAGTCCCCCAAAGCACATATAGTACACAGGGCAAAGGTGACGGCTTCGGCCGCAGCTACTCAGCGCCTCCTGGCGTAGAGTCCACACACAATTCAACCCGTCCAAACCACTAATCCCTTTCTAAGTCTCATTCTAGACGTCGCCTGACGATTTTATTCAGGTGAGGTTAACCCAACGGCATCTAGGTTTAACGTGTAAGAGCTAGGAACACAATGGATTGCATCAAACTTAGAAAACGGCAAGTTCTAGAATCCATTAAGCTATAAGGGCGAAATTGCAGTTCCGGCCATTGAAGTGATGGGCTTAACGGGTAAACAAGGAAGTTTGACTTTAATTAGTACAGGAATGAGCCTCGGTAGGGACGGGAAGGTGGAGGAGGAAGAGGGGGAAGTGGAGGAGGAGGAGAAGGAAGAGGTGGAGGAGGAGCAGTAGAAGGAGGAAGAGAAGAAAGAAAAGGGGGAGGAGTTGGGGAGGAGTAGGAGGAGTAGTTGGCGGAGGGGTAGGAAGAGGACGAAGAGGAGGGGAAGGAGTGGAGGAGGACGAGGAGGAAAAAAGGGCGAGTGGGTGAGGAAAGAAACACAACACACACACACACACACACACACACACACACACACACACACACACACACACACACACACACACACACATATATATATATATATATATATATATATTATATATATATATATATAATGTATATATATACATATATATATGTATATATATATATATATATATATATATATTGTGATGCTCTTTTGGTGCTCAGGAGGTGCCTTACTGAGGCGTCCCGTACAGTTAAAGGCAAAAGACGATTCATTCTTATTTATCTTATTGCGAATATTCTCTTTACAGTACACCATTTCCTTATCCGGTTCGTTGGTTTTGCTAATCAAGTTTCCAATAGTTACACGTTTCGGTACTGCCTGGTTACATCGTCAGGTGAAAGAGGAGTGTCTCAGCTGAAGAAGGTGAGGAGCCTACGCCAGGAGGCGCTGAGTGGCTGCGGCCGGAGCCGTCAGCTTTGCGAGATCAGCACTCTTCCGATTGCCTCTCCACAAAGAGTGTTTGCGTGATTCCTATAGACAGGTACAAAGAAGAGAGAGAGAGAGAGAGAGAGAGAGAGAGAGAGAGAGAGAGAGAGAGAGAGAGAGAGAGAGAGAGAGAGAGAGAGAGAGAGAGAGAGAGAGAGAGAGAGAGAGAGAGAGAGAGAGAGAGAGAGAGAGAGAGAGAGAGAGAGAGAGAGAGAGAGAGGGGGGGGAGAGAGAAACTTCAAAGGCTCGAAGGAAATAACGACTCGCTTACGAACAAGAAAAAAGAAAACTAAAAAATGAAAAGATGAAAGGAAAAAGAGAAATAAAGAAAAAGAAAAGAAAAAAAAATGAATGAAATGAAAAATAAAAAATATAGAAATAAAGAGAAAAAAGAAAGACAAACAACAAGAAAAAGGAAAGAAAGAAAAAAAATAAGAAAAAAAGGAAAAAAAAGATTTAAGGAAAGACAAAATAAAGAAGAAAAAAAGGAGAACTGGAGACCACGAAGTCTCCCAGACGAGAAGTCTTCGAGTCTTACCCGGTTCCGGCTCCTTCGGAAGTCGGTTCAGCTTCCAGAACCGGTCTCGGATACAGTTCCGGATACCCACCCCCCACCTCCAACCCCCCACCCCCACCAACCCTCAAGATCTCGTGAAGTTTCGTAATGGTTTAGAACTTCGACTGTGACATCTTGGGTAACTTCGAATCCCTCTCGGCGAAGAAGTGTTGGATAATTTCGAAGACAATGACGGAGTTTTCGAGAAAAAAAAAATTGATCTTCTGGGAATGACCCAAAGTGTCTTTAAAAGAACTCAAAGATACAAATAAGAAGACGGATGACAGGTACAAGAATATATAAACGCATATGCGTGTCCACACGTACACTCATACATACATTATATATATATATATATATATATATATATATATATTATATACAAATTTCCAATAATATACACACATGCGTTCATACACATACACACATTCATACATATATACATACACACATGTATATATGTGTGAATACATATATTGAACACAACCTGCATATAGGTATGCATTACATGCATTCATGTATAACATGTAAGCATACATATACGAAATAGGAATACATACACTAAGCATGGCCTGCACACAAACATACATACATACATACAGAACATACAGTGCATACATGCAAACATACGTATGATACATACATATATTACAACACACATTGAAGGGTCCCCAATAGATATTCATTTTATCAACCACGTTAAAAAAAAAATTCATTTAAATTTCTTTCAAACACGATCGAGACTAGGCCTAACGAGGAGCTCGACTGAAGCATATTCGGAAATTGATACGCTGTCGGGCTGAGGACTCGAACCTAGACGATACGTAACAAATGGACAGTGACTTAACCAATTGCACTACCAAAAGGAATTAAAGTGAATATTTAATGTGTTTGAGAAGACAAAACCACACATATTATATATATATATATATATATATATATATATATATATATATATATATATGCAGAGTCCACTAGGAAAAGGAAAAACACACGGAGTCCGAGCGCTTTCGTGATATATTCACATTATCAAGGAGTACAGAAAGATGAGAACAAAAAATGGAGATACAGAGTATAAGTAGGACAAGAGAGACATTTACCCTCCTCTCCGAAGCCTGAAAGCTCAGGTTGGGAGAGGAGGGTAAATGTCTCTCTTGTCCTACTTATACTCTGTATCTCCATTTTTTGTTCTCATCTTTCTGTACTCCTTGATAATGTGAATATATCACGAAAGCGCTCGGACTCCGTGTGTTTTTCCTTTTCCTAGTGGACTCTGCATATTTGTGATTCGCGTGTGACTTGTGAAATTTGTGCATATATATATATATATATATATATATATATATTATATATTTATGAGTACGCTTATGTGTCTGTCTTTTTATTACACCATGTACATCCTAAGAAAACATAACTTCAATCCTTTCTTTACCATGTGTCCCTTTTCCTATTGCCACGACTGCCGCCAGGCGATTTTATTCATGTCCTTTGCACCCAGATGTTCTCCATCACCCACACCTCCCACTCCACCCTCCTCCCAACTCCAACTCCCCCCCCACACACACACACACATATATATATACACACATACTCTGTTACCCATCTGATGTATGAAGATCTTATTCAAGGATAACATATATATTCAAGTGTGACAGTCGTAGAGAGAGAGAGAGAGAGAGAGAGAGAGAGAGAGAGAGAGAGAGAGAGAGAGAGAGAGAGAGAGAGAGAGAGAGAGAGAGAGAGAGAGAGAGAGAGAGAGAGAGAGAGGAGAGAGAGAGAGAGAGAGAGAGAGAGAGAGAGAGAGAGAGAGAAACATATATTTGCTCTGAAGAAAAATCCATGCTCTACCTACCCCATTCTCTTCAATTCGGTAACCCACAAAAAAAAAAAAAAAAATCTGAGCGTGCCCTCTGGTGTGAAAGGACTTGCTACCGACCGCGGTCCCCTTCCCCATTCAAAAAGGAGTCCGCCTCAACACCTGGTGAAAAAAAAAAAAATAAATAAAAAAAATCGTCCCCGCAAGAAAACTTATTAAATCCGTCACCGTATTGAAGAGGTTATAGAGACGTACTAATTAGCTTCTTGAGCTCAAATGACACCCCACCTACCCCTACTCTCTCCCTCTCCCCACTCTCCCCCTCCCCCCCTCCCCCTCCCCCCCAAACCCTTTCCCATTCTCCTTCCCCCACCTACACGTTACTACAAGGTAGCTATCTGCACATTCACAGTACGTATAACGGATAGAAGCGGTGGTAAAGTACAGCTCATAACAACAACAGTACATATACTGTATGTACATGAATATATGTATATATTATACGTATTCATATGCCAACAAATAATATCCACGTATATACCGTGTGTATATATGTATATGTGTGTGTGTGTGTGTGTGTGTGTGTGTGTGTGTGTGTGTGTGTGTGTGTGTGTGTGTGTGTGTGTGTGTGTGTGTGTGTGTGTGTGTGTGTGTGTGTGTGTGGAATAAGTTGGATGAAAATATAATCCAACACTATAAAGAATCAAAGGCAAGGTTTGATACATAGAGAAGAGACGGGACCCCGTGGGCATAGCTCCAATGTTTACATAATGACTTTTTGGTCATTCTGAAGCCATCTATAGGGTCTGCTTGTAATTAGTCGTTCCTCTCTCTCTCTCTCTCTCTCTCTCTCTCTCTCTCTCTCTCTCTCTCTCTCTCTCTAGAATCTTAAATCTCTTCACAGCTCAAAAATTAATCTAAGATTCTTTTTTTCTTTTTTCTTTTTTTCTTTTTTTTCTTTTTTCTTTTTTAGGGGAGACCTTACTGACGTCATAATTGTCGGAAATTATTAATGTTGAGCCATCTGCCTGGACAGAGAAAACGGGGATGAAAAAGAAAACGGAAAGTATGGAGGATGGTGGAGGGGGACTGGAAGAGTGCGGGAGGGAGGAAGAGGGGATAGTGGAAGTGGGAGGAGGAGGAGGAGGGGAGATGGGGAGAAGGAGGGGGTATGGGGAGATGGAGGAGGAGTAGGAGAGGGATGGGGAAGGGGAAGAAGAGGAGGAAGAGGAAGAGAATGGAGGAAAAAGAGGAGGAGGAAGTGGTGGAGAGGGGATGGAGGAGTAGGAGGAGCAGCAGGAAGAGGAGGAGGAAGGGGAGGAGAATGTATGGAGGAGGAGGAGGAGGGGGAGGAGGAGGGGGGAGGAGGAGGGGGGGGAGGAGGAGGAGGGGAGGAGGAGGGGACTGGGATGAAAGGAGAAAGAGGGAGGAGGAAGAGGAGGAGTGTAGATGGACTTGGGACAATTGTTGGGGGGAGTGGGGGATTATTACGGTCTACCATCCCCCCCATCCCCCAACATCTACTCCTCACTCCCCCCCACCTCCACTACAACAACCCCAATTTTTTTTTTTTTTTTTTCTAAAATTCAAAATCTTCCGTTACTCGCCTGTTCATTCCGCCTGCCGACAGGTAGTCTAGTGTCATGACTTATTTGACCTCACTTCCTATGAGTGTTATGACTTCTTTGACCTCACTTCCTACGAGTGTCATGACTTCTATGACCTCACTTCCTATGAGTGTCATGACTTGTTTGACCTCACTTCCTAAGTGCCATGACTTGTTTGACCTCACTTCCTAAGAGTGTCATCACTTCTTTGACCTCACTTCCTACGAGTGTCATGACTTCTTTGAACTCACTTCCTACGAGTGTCATGACTTATTTGACCTGAATTCCTAGGAGTGTCATGACTTATTTGACCTGACTTCCTACGAGTGTCATGACTTATTTGACCTCACATCCAAAGAGTGTCATGACTTATTTGACCTCACCTCAACGTCAAACTATTTCAGTCAATTTGAGGATGCCTTCCCCCGCCCTCCGCATGCCGCAGCTTCGGGAAGGAAGCCGCAAGGTTGCGGCACCTACTGCCGCAGCCCGGAGCCGCCTGCGGCAGACTGCGACTTGACAGAAAGGATGGAGTGATACTCAAGGTACGTCAGGTCGACCGAGGTCAAGGAGGAGTACGAGAGGATGGGGAGGAGGAGGAGGAGGAGGAGGAGGAGGAGGGGAAGGGGAGGAAGAGGAGGGAAAGAAGGGGGAGGGAGAGGGGAGGGGAAGGTAGAGGAAGGGGGGAGAGAAGATGACAGGAAGGTAGGGGAAAGGGAAGTGAAAGGGAGGGAAGGGGAAGTAAGGGGAAGGGAGGGAAGGGGAAGGAAGGGGAAGGGAAGGAGAGAAAAAGGCGTGGACATGAGGCTGAGGAGGAGGAGCAGGAGGAAGAGGAGGAGGAAGAGGAAGAGGAGGAGGGGAAGAGGAAGACTGTGAGCAGGAAAAGTGAAGAAGACAGATGTGGATGGAGTGGAAAAGGTGGAGTACGAACGACCAAAACATGGGAGTGGACTCGGGTAGAGTTGCCACGCACACACATACACACACACACACACACACACACACACACACACACACACACACACACACACACACACACACACACACGTACACACACGTACACACACACACACACACACGTACACACACACGTACACACACACACACACACACACACACACACACACACACACACACACACAAAAAAAAAAAAAAAAAACAGTCTGGCTGTGCCTAAGTCGAGGAGGATTCTGTCAACCATAACCAGCGCTTCTATCCCACCAAAGGCGTGTAGCCATGGAGGGAGTAGAGATTGAAGAGGAGTCTCCACTCATAAGAGGAAGCTGTGTAACTCTGGTCTGTAGGGGTGCCACCAACCCCTTTAAACATACAGTCAATAATCCATTCTGGGGATAAGAGAAAGAGTGAGGAGAGGGAGGGCGTGGAGGATGGAGGGAGTGAAGGAGGGAGGGATGGAGGGGAGGGGGAGGATGTGGAGTGGAAGAGAGAGGGGTTGAAGGAGGGAGAGATGGAGTGGAGGAGGGAGGATGTGGAGTGAAAGAGAGAGGGAGTGAAAGAGAGAGGGAGTGAAGGAGGCAGGGAGTGGAGAAGGAAGAATGTGAAGGAAGGGAGGATATGGAGGGAGGGAGGATATGGAGGGAGGGAGGGTGTGGATGGAGGGAGGGTGTGGATGGAGGGAGGGCGTGGAGAGAAGGAGGATGTGGGGGAGGAGGGGGATGTGAAAGAGGGAGGGTGTGGAGGTTGTCGGGGGAGGGAGAGTGTGGAGGAGAGAGAGCGTAAAGGGAGGGAAGGTATGGAGGAGGCTGTGGAGGAGAGACAAAGATTCACGAGTGGAGGTAAGACGTAAAATTGGAGTCGGAGCGGCAATGGAGGCAGTGAGAGAGAGAGAGAGAGTGAGAGAGAGAGAGAGAGAGAGAGAGAGAGAGAGAGAGAGAGAGAGAGAGAGAGAGAGAGAGAGAGAGAGAGAGAGAGAGAGAGAGAGAGAGAGAGAGAGAGAGAGAGAGAGAGAGAGAGAGAGAGAGAGAGGAGAGGAGAGGAGAGGAGAGGAGAGGAGAGGAGAGAAGGAGAAAAGAGAAGAGGAGAAAAGAGAAGAGGAGAAAAGAGAAGAGGAGAAAAGAGAAGAGGAGAAAAGAGAAGAGAAGAGAGAGAGGGAGAGAGAGAGAGGGAGAGAGAGAAAGGGAGAGAGGGACAGGGAGAGAGAGAAAGGGAGAGAGGGACAGGGAGAGAGGGACAGGGAGAGAGGGACAGGGAGAGAGGGACAGGGAGAGAGGGACAGGGAGAGAGGGACAGGGAGAGAGGGACAGGGAGAGGGACAGGGAGAGGGACAGGGAGAGGGACAGGGAGAGGGACAGGGAGAGGGACAGGGAGAGGGACAGAGGGACAGAGATAGGAATAGAGTGTTAGAGAGAGGGACAGAGGGAGGGAGAGAGAGAGGGAAAGAGACAAAGAGAGGGGGACAGAGAAAGAGAGAGAGACAGTGACATAAAGAGAAAGACAGTGACAGAGTCAGAGAAAGAGAGTGACAGATACAGAGACAGAGACAGAGACGACGAGCCAGAGACAGAGAGGCACGGAGAGGTATGGAGAGGTCCTTATGGAAGAAAAAAAAAAAAAAAAAAAAAAAAGTCACTCAAAAATTTTGTGGATTGGATGATGCTTGGCCCCCCCTCCCCTCCCCTCCCCCCCTGCGCCTCGAGGTCTCAGACTCTTTGCTCCCGAAGAGGCAAAGCGTCCGCGAAGGTTCTTCCTGGCGGAGGCGACGCCGAAGAAGAAGAACAGAGAGTCTGCCGGGAGGAGACTTCGAGTCCGTCGACAACTCAGCTTTAAGACTTTCGACCAGTTAAGACTTTCGACCATTTTCGACGGGTTTCTCGTAGAATTTACTCAAGGCAACCACAAATTAAGTAAATAAATAGATAAATATTGATAAGTAAATAAAAAAAAGAGTACATACATATACCAAAGGCTTTTCCCCTTACAAGGGAGGTAGCCAAAAAAACAAAGGCATAAAAACCATTCCCACCCATTCTATCCCTAATACACTCCACTCCCCTCCACCCTCTACCCTCCCTCTTATCTTGGCACCTCCTGGATGACGGGTCATCCCTGCATCTTGTCCACTGCCTTGGGTCAGAAGCAGTGTCGCAAGATACAGCACATCCACAGCAAGGCCGCTTCATTAAATCGGCGACCCCCCTCTGCGTCCGCTCATGCATATTGATATGTAAATAAGTAAAGAAATAGACAAATAAACAAATAAATTAACTAATAAATAATTCAATAAATAAATGAATGGACAAATAAATAGATAGACAAATAAGTAAGGAAACAAATAGATAAATACACAAGAATTAATGCAAAACAAATAATAATAAAAACTATAAATTAATAAATAAATAAATAGCCAAGTGATTAATGCAGCCATCAAACATCAAATATGCGAGTAGATAAACAAATGAATATGTAAATATAAACTGATACGATAAATATATAAAGAACTAAAACAAATAAATATATGACTAAATCAATAAAACAAATAAATATATTAATAAATCAAACAAATATATGAATAAATCAATAAAATAATACAAAATAAAATAAAATAAAATGCCGACATTATACAAGTCTAAACACGATCTAAGAGTATAATAAAATACAAATAATCAAATTTAATTAAATCTAGCATCATCTGATAAGCATATTCACAACGAAACTGGCGTAACTTCAGGCTTCTGAAAGAACAACATATCCAGAAGCTCAAAAAAGTGGGGGGGACTGGTCCCCAGGTACTTGAAAAGAAGAAAGTAGGGTGAGGGGGCTGGTCTCCAGGTGCTTGAAAAAAAAAAAAAAGTGGGGGAGGGGGGCTGGTCTCCAGGTGCTTGAAAAAAAAAAAGAATAATAGGGGGTGCTGGTCTCCAGATGCTTGAAAAAAAGAAAGTGGGGGGAGGGGGGCTGGTCTCCAGGTGCTTGAAAAAAAGAAAAGTGGGGGGGCTGGTCTCCAGGTGCTTGAAAAAAAGAAAAAGTGGGGGGAGGGGGGCTGGTCTCCAAGTGCTTAAAAAAAAGAAAATGGAAGGTGAAAGGAGAACAGAGAGAAGTGGGAGGAGGAGGGAGAGGGTAGATAGAGACGAGAGAGAGAGAGAGAGAGAGAGAGAGAGAGAGAGAGAGAGAGAGAGAGAGAGAGAGAGAGAGAGAGAGAGAGAGCGAGAGAGAGAGAGAGAGAGAGAGAGAGAGAGAGAGAGAGAGAGCGAGAGAGAGAGAGAGAGCGAGAGAGAGAGAGAGAGAGAGAGAGAGAGAGAGAGAGAGAGAGAGGGGGGGTAGAGAGCGAAAGACCGAGAGAGACAGAGAGAAAGACAAAGAAAGACAAGGGAGAGAAAGACAGAGACTGAATGAGAGAGAGAGAGAGAGAGAGAGAGAGAGAGAGAGAGAGAGAGAGAGAGAGAGAGAGAGAGAGAGAGAGAGAGAGAGAGAGAATTATAGAGAGAGACAGAGAGGTAATAAACAAAGGATACCGTAATGGAAGAGAGCCTCTTGGTCAAGGCGATGGCATCAATATAAACATTGGCGGCGCTAAGTGCCAAGACAAACAAGGACTGGAGAGCCAGACCCCTTCGCCCCTCCCCCCTCCCCCCTGGCACCCTTGCGACGGCAGCGTCACCACCGTTCCCTTAAACGGTGTACGCGCGAAACGAGATCCACCTTCGGAGGATTCTGAAGGAAGATGGATTCTTTGCAATGAACGATTCGAACTGGGGACTTCTGGGACACCAATCGGATGATTATGTCATTATACATACAAAAACCCTCTCTAATATCAGCACCCCAATGCCCTCTTCTCCTTGGTGGAAATGGTGCACTAGAAGACTCGCACCAACGTACCGGTGAGAGAGTTGGTGAAAATAATGGATGAAGGTGGTGGTGATAGTTGTGATGATAGTAATGATCATGAAAATAGAGATAGATGGGAGTTAATGACAGTGGTTATTCTGGTGTTTGTGGTTGTAGCTTGGAATATGATTATGGTTTTAATCATGTTCAACATCGTGGCACAATTCAATCATTTCTGTTTCCTTATCGGTAGATGATCTCTCTTATGTAGGTCTGATCCTGTGTCGATTGGAGGGGTCTTGGAAAAAAAATAATAATAATAAACGGGGGAGGGGGGGGAAGGGGATATCACTGTGCTGATGGCTTTCCGTCCATCACCAAATCCAAGAACCACCTCCGAATTACTCACCCGTCATTGCACCATGGACGGGCATCTGGCGCCGAAAAGGAATCTCCGACCCAGGATGCCACAGAGATGGTCCCTTTGGCGCCAGGAACTTGTCCCCCGACGCGACGCCAGCCAGGACTCCCCGCTACCCCCCACCCCCCACAGGCACTCCCTTCGACGACGTTTGTCATTTTCCTCCATTTTTCTCTTTTATTCCCTCTTCCATTTTTCTTTTTGAAGTCGCGCGAGCAAATTCTCTTGCGTTTTGGTCTTTATGATATTATACGGCTATTTCATTTCCGAGATTATATGATTTCATATATGTGTAATACACATACATGCATACACATACATGCATATATATATATATATATATATATACACACACACATATATATGTGTGTGTGTGTGTGTGTGTGTGTGTGTGTGTGTGTGTGTGTGTGTGTGTGTGTGTGTGTGTGTGTGTGTGTGTGTGTGTGTGTGTGTGTGTGTGTGTGTGTGTGTGTGAGAGCATGGGGTGGGGACCCATTGGTCCTTTCCTCATCCACAGAGAAAAAAAGAGAAAAAGAGAAAAAAGAGAGCGAGAGAGAAAAGAGAAAAAGAGAAAAAGAGAAGGAAAGAGAGAGAGAGAGAGAGAGAGAGAGAGAGAGAGAGAGAGAGAGAGAGAGAGAGAGAGAGAGAGAGAGAGAGAGAGAGAGAGAGAAAATGAGAACACCTTAGCCAAGGCCAGGGCATCCATTCCATACCAACCAAACACAACTCAATTGAATGTAGTTTCCAGCGAATCTCCCCCACTGGAAGCTTCAAGTTAAGAAAAATAGAAAAATAAATTGATAAATGAAAGTCAAAGGAGGAGAATTAGGCCATGAGAAGTTTGTGTACAAACTTCCTTGGAATATAAGTATTCAGACTGTATGTATATACACTTCCCTGAAGAATAGGTATTCATTAAGCAAATTGATAAAACCACGTAAGGTGTTTGTGTGTGTGTGTGTGTGTGTGTGTGTGTGTGTGTGTGTGTGTGTGTGTGTGTGTGTTTTACTTACAGTTTACCAAGCACAAGCATAAGCATACATACACAAATACACATACATATGACTACATATGAAGACACGCATATATATACGCACAGACACACACACGTATATGAATAAACACACACAAAATATATGTATACATATATACATACAACATATACATCTACTTGTTCTGTTTCTTCCTCTTCTTCTTCTTCTTCTGTTTCTTTTTCTTTCTTCCTTTCCTTCTTCATCTTTGTTCTTCATTCTCATGTTCTTCTTCATGACCTTGTTGTTCTTCATGTTGTTCTTCTCGTTCTTGTTCTTGTAGTAATTTTCTCCTCCTTCGACTTTTCCTTCCGTTTCATTTTCTTTCTTTTTTATTTATTCGTTTTATTTTTTCCTTTCTTTCTACGTCTTTCGTCTCAGGCCCTGATAACCTCGCCTTCTCAAGTGGGTTGTCTTACTTCGGAATAACATTTGAAAACAAACACTTACCTTCTCCGCCTTCCACTTCACATCTCATCAATACCAACCACAGTCAAAGTCGAGGCTTACCTGCAAATAGAAATAACCAGCGTTAGACCTTACTACAAGTGGGGAAACTCTACGCTGTCGGACACGAAGAAAAATACAAAATTTCTTGAAGGAACCTTAGCTCGGGCGAGTTATGAAAATTTCTTAAAGAGCTTAGCTCGGGTGAATTTAAAAAAAAAAATTAGATTGTGGTTACCTCGGGTAAAATTAAAGAACCTTCAAAGAACTTAGCTCGGATGAATTTTAACAAAAAAGAATCTTGGAGATGAGTTAGCTCAATTAGAACAAATTTTCTTAACGATAGCTTATCTCGTTTTTTTTTTTTTTTTTTTAAGAGAGCTTAGCTGGGATGAAATTAAAATTTTCTTAAAGAGAACTTAGTTCGGGTGAAATTGAAAAAAATAAAAAGCTTAGCTGGGGTGAAATTCAAAATTTCTTTAAAGGAAGCTTAGCTCGGGTGAAATTTAAGGAAGCTTAACTGGGATGAAATCAGAATTTTCTTGAAGAGAGCTTAGCTCGGGTGAAATTAAAAAAAGACAAACGAAGCTTAGCTGGGGGTGAAATTCAAATTTTCTTAAAGGAAGCTTAACTGGGATGAAATTAAAATTTTCTTAAAGAGTTTAGCTCGGGTGAAATTCAAATTATCTTAAAGGAAGCTTAGCTGGGGGTGAAATTCAAATTTTCTTAAAGGAAGCTTAGCTGGAGCGAAATTCATATTTTCTTAAAGGAAGGTAAGCTGGGGCGAAATTAAAAATTTCTTAAAAGAAGCTTAGCTCGGGTGAAATAAAAAAACAAAGGAAGCTTAGCTGGGGTGAAATTCAAATTCTTAAAGGAAGCTTAGCTGGGGTGAAATTCAAATTTTCTTAAAGGAAGGTTAGCTGGGGGTGAAATTCAAAAATTCTTAAAGGAAGCTTAGCTGGGATAGAATTCAAATTTTCTTACAGGAAGGATAGCTGGGGTGAAATTCAAAATTTCTTAAAGGAAGGATAGCTGGGGGTGAAATTTAAAATGCCCTAAAGGAAGCTTAGCTCGATTGAATTTGGTGACGAACAAACGAACACATCCATGTGCTGCGACCTACTCTACATGACGTCATCAAGTTCTTATTAATTAAAACTTCGCGCGCGTGCTCAACCACTGCAACATCGTCTCAAAATTTCTTGAAAAAAAAAAGCAAAGAATCCAATAAAATGGGTATATGTGTGGGGGGTTATGTGTGATTTACCACGATCTTGGATCATGTGTTGGACCCGTGATCAACAGCTGTTATCCTCCCGGGTGAGAGCTTACAATTATATAGTCCGATCTATGGGTTATGCTGTGACTTTACACACACAGACTGAACTTCTTAACCAACAGAGGAGGGGGAGGAGCTTGAGGAAGAGGAAGAGGAAGAGGAATAGGAGGAAGAGGAGGAGGGGAGGAGGAGGAGGAGGAGGAGGAGGAGGAGGAGGAGAAGGAGGAGGAGGAGGAGGAGGAGGAGGGGAGGAGGAGGAGGAGGAGGAGGAGGAGGAGGAGGAGAAGGAGGAGGAGGTTGATTGCTGAGAAGATCGTCCTTGTCCTCCTCTTCTTCCTACTCCTATTCATTCTTCTCCTCCTCCTACTCTTCTTCCTACTACTCCTCTTCGCCTTCTTCCTCCTCCTCGTTCTCGTCTTCCTCCTGTTCTTCCTACTCCTCCCCTCCTCATCTTCCTCCACTTCTCTGTCCTCCTCGTTCTCATCTTCCTTCTTGTCTTCGTCTTCCTCCTCCTCGTCCTTTTCCCTTCCTCTTCCTCTTCCTCTTTTTCTTCCTCCTCGTCATCAAACTCTTCTTTCTCTTCCTTCATCTCGTGATGATGATAATGTGCTTCAGCTAGCTATGACATATCCAATTTATATCCTTCTTGGTCTTCCTAATCCCTCTCCCCCCCTCTCTCTCTCTCTCTCTCTCTCTCTCTCTCTCTCTCTCTCTCTCTCTCTCTCTCTCTCTCTCTCTCTCTCTCTCTCTCTCTCTAATAGAGGTGTTCAAGTGGATCAAAGGCTTTAACATTGGTGACACAAACAAGGTCATCATATTAAGACAACAGGGCAGGACTGGCAGTAATGGATTTAAATTGGAGAAATTTAGACTTGAGAATGAAATAGACAAGAACTGGTTTATTAATAGAGTAATTAACGAATGGAATAGACTTAGTAACCAATTAGTGAGCGCTGACACAATCGGTTATTTTAAGAAAAGGTTAGACAGCTTTATGGATGGGGGATGACAAGTGGTAAGGGACATGGAACTACCTAGTGTAGGCCTTATGGTCTCTTGCAGCCTCCTTCATTCTTATGTTCTTATGTCTCTCTCTCTCTCTCTCTCTCTCTCTCTCTCTCTCTCTCTCTCTCTCTCTCTCTCTCTCTCTCTCTCTCTCTCTCCATACCGTTTCTCCACCCGCTCTCATCCACTCCCTCCACCTCCTAATTCCTTCCATCAACCCTGACCTCCTGTGCGGTTAAGCTCCCTATTCTCCTTTGGTGTTAATTCACCCCAATTACCATTAATTCCACCCAATTAGTACTATCCCCCCCAATTCACCATCATTTCTCCAATTCCTTACAAATTATCCAGTTCCTTAGTAATTCTCCAATTCCTTATCAATTAACAAAAATTCAAACATTTTATCATCAAGTCTACAACAGTGACTGGTTACCTAGCCCCTAACAGTCCCCCTAAAGCGCATATAGTACCTAGGGCAAAGGTGACGGCTTCGACCGCAGCTACTCAGCGCCTCCTGTCGTAGGCTCCCTCACCTTAATTTCCTCCCATAAATCCCACTAATTCTTCCCATAAATTAACAAAGTCCACATCTTCCTTCCTCTTCTCCTCCCCATTCATTCGCACTGCCTAGTGTAGGCCTTATGGTCTCTTGCAGTCTCCTTCATTCTTATGTTCTTATATCCTTATGTTCTCTTCATTCTACCTCCACTGTCCTCTCTATCTCCATCGCTTCCTCTCTTTTCTCTCCACCCCTCCATCTCAACCTTCCTCTCTTCCGTCTATCTCTATCAACCTTTCCTCCACATCTTATCCTCTGTCTCATTCCTCTTATTTATTACTGCCTTTCTCTGTCTCCTTCCATTACCATCCTCCCAACCTATCTCTTCCTATTTCTCTCACTTTCTATTATTCCCAATCCTTCTTAGCCTTAAACCTTCCATTTCTATATTCATCACCTATCCTTCTTCATCTTTCTTTTCCCCCCTCTCTCTCTCTCTCTCTCTCTCTCTCTCTCTCTCTCTCTCTCTCTCTCTCTCTCTCTCTCTCTCTCTCTCTCTCTCTCTTTCTGTCCTCTTTAATGCCTTATCTTATCTCCCTGATTTTACCCTTCTTCATCTCTTTTTATTTCCATTCCCCAAATTTATCGTCCTTAATCTTCCCTACATCATACCCTCATGGGCTTTGGTGACACCCCTACGGACCAGAACCACGCATCATTCTTCTCTATGATTGGAAACTAATCTCCATCCAAAGAAGAATGCCGATCTCTTTTAACTTCTACTCTCCTAACCTGCTTCCTAATCTCACCTAAGAATAGAAGCGCTGGTTATTGCTAACCAATCATCCTCTCTCTCTCTCTCTCTCTCTCTCTCTCTCCCTCTCTCTCTTTCTTTTCCACCTCTACCATTTATTCTTCGTCTCCATACATATCTCTTCCTCCATCTCTTCGCATCAATGTCTTTCTCTCCCACCCTTCTCCATCCCTCCTCCATCCCCTAATGGCATATTTGGGAGGTCTAATAGGCTTTCCAGCCTATCAACCTCCCTGTCGGCCCATCCCTTGCTCCCGGCACCCCCCCCTCACCCTCCAAACGCGTCCTCAAGGATGAGGTTTTCAAGTGTTTACAACTGAAGGTCCAACTTGAAGGCCCTGAAATTGTTGCTAAGGGACCCAGAGGATTTGGCCTTACTACCTGGAAGGCCCTTTGGGGAAGTGCCCCCCCCCCGGGGGGTCGGGGGAGGGAGTGGGAGGGAGTGGGAGAGGGACGATATCGATCCTTGCTCAAGAACTTGAAGAACTTGAGGAACTTGAAGACCTTGAGGAACTTCAAGAACGCGAAGGAAGAAGAGTCTTGCCTTTCGCTCACGATGAGAGTTCTGAGCTAGGTCGCGCTAGCATGCTAGCTAGATAGCTAATATTTTTGTTTGAGCTGAGAAAAGACATTCGCAGTTTGTGCTGCTAGATAGTCTAGTTCTTCAGTCTCGAGTATTTATCTC
>NC_134784.1:28707705-28710205 GCF_046742065.1 Oratosquilla oratoria
ATGTAGGGAAGACCTACACTACGAACAATTCAGTCTCGTAATAAGATGATGACTCAAACAGTGGTCAAGTTTAGTTCTAGATGCACACACACACACACGAGCGCGCGGTTGGTAGAGTCCCTGACTGTCATTACGGCGGTCCGGGTTCGAATCCTGCCCAGGGCTGAAATAATTTCAGTATCGCTGCGTGTAAGGTCACAGCATTGCCCATAGATCGGTCATACGAGCTCTGAGCTCTCTTTCGGGAGGGAAATAGCTGTCGATCACGAGTCCAACACGTGACCCAAAGACCAATGTGAAGGTGAATCTCACACACACACACACACACACACACACACACACACACACACACACACACACACACACACACACACGCACACACACACAAGATGCTCACTAGCTATGCAGTCTAGGGCGTTGCTACTTGGGTGGAGGTCAGGGGTGGAGTCGGTTCGAGTCCTGCAAACGAGTTCGTACCGAGGGCATCATACTACAAAAACTCCTCCATAAAAAGACGCCGTACTCCCCACCTCTGAGGTGGGGAGTACCCGACGTTAATCCAAAAGCATAAGCACGTCTTGCTGCACTGCTTCTGAACGAGGCAGTGGGCGGGAGTCGGGGATGGCCTTCCATCCACAATGAGCTAAGATGAAAGGGAAAACAAATGGGCGTTGGGTGGATGGATGGAGGGTGGAGTGGGTACATATCTTGGTTGGATACCCCCCTTATAAGGGGGAAAAAGCCTTCTGCTGTGTGTAAGTACGTGTAAGTTTATGAGTATATGTATGTGTGTATGTGTGTGTGTGTGTGTGTGTGTGTGTGTGTGTGTGTGTGTGTGTGTGTGTGTGTGTGTGTGTGTGTGTGTGTGTGTGTGTGTGTGTGTGTGTTCAGCCATCATCACCATCACCACATGCATCATCACCATTTTGTCATCACAACTTCCAATCATCACAACCAGCATCACCATTACCACAACAGGAACAAACACCCCCACCTCCGCTTAAGACAATAATCCCCCCACCCATAACCCCCCATTATTAAGCCCATTAACCCCCCACTCCCCTCTTAGCCCCTTAACCCCCATTGAAAGGGGTTAAGGGTATTTTAGTTAACCCGGTTGTTAAAATCCTTGTCGTGGTTAGCATCAGGTGATCTCATTCACCTCTTGGGCTGTACCTAGTACGGTCCACGTTCATCCCACGAAGCCCCACGCAATTGGGAATCGAGATAAAGCTCTTTGATCCTCCATTCTCCCATCTCTCCTCCTTCCTCCTCTCTTCCCCTCTCCTCCTTCCTCCTCTCTTCCCCTCTCCTCCTCCCTCCTCTCTTCCCCTCTCCTCCTCTCTTCCCCTCTCCTCCTCCCTCCTCTCTTCCCCTCTCCTCCTCCCTCCTCTCTTCCCCTCTCCTCTCTTTCCCTCTCCTCCTCCCTCCTTTCTTCCCCTCTCCTCCTCCCTCCTCTCTTCCCTTCTCCTCCCTCCTCTCTTTCCCTCTCCTCCTCCTTCCTATCCTCCTCCCTCCTCTCTTTCCCTCTCCTCCTCCCTCCTCTCTTCCTCCCTCCTCTCTTCCCTTCTCCTCCCTCCTCTCTTTCCCTCTCCTCCTCCTTCCTCTCCTCCCCTCTCCTCCTCCCTCCTCTCTTCCCTTCTCCTCCCTCCTCTCTTTCCCTCTCCTCCTCCTTCCTCTTTTCCCCTCTCCTCCTCCCTCCTCTCTTTCCCTCTCCTCCCTCCTCTCTTCCCTTCTCCTCCCTCCTCTCTTTCCCTCTCCTCCTCCCTCCTCTCTTTCCCTCTCCTCCTCCTCCTCTCTTTCCCTCTCCTCCTCCCTCCTCTCTTTCCCTCTCCTCCTCCTCTCTTTCCCTCTCCTCCTCCCTCCTCTCTTTCCCTCTCCTCCTCCCTCCTCTCTTTCCCTCTCCTCCTCCCTCCTCTCTTTCCCTCTCCTCCTCCCTTTCCCTCTCCTCCTACCTCCTCTCTTTCCCTCTCCTCCTACCTCCTCTCTTCCCCTCTCCTCCTCCCTCCTCTCTTCCCCTCTCCTCCTCTCTTCCCCTCTTCTCCTCTCTTTCCCTTTCCTCCTCCCATCTCTCTTTCCCTTTCCTCCTCCCATCTCTCTTTCCCTTTCCTCCTCCCATCTCTCTTCCCCTCTCCTCCTCCATTTCTATTATCCGGTCTTCCCTCTTCCTTCTTCCCGCTTTCTTTGTCTCCTTTCTCCATTCCTCCATTTTCTATATCCTTTTCCTTTCTTCCTCTTCCATTTTCTTTGTCTTTCATCCCGTTTTCTATTCCTTTTCCTGCCTCCTTTTTCCCCATCCAATCTTCATCTTATTCACATTTCTCTTGACCATCATCCATTTGTTTTATACATTTTTCCCCTCCATTTCCCCGTTTTCTATATAGTGGTTATTCGACTTTCCGTTTTTTTTTTTTCTCCATTCCCGAGGTCCATTAACCAAAGTTTCCGTTTTTTGTTTCATCTCGACATTTCCTCCCCCACCCTCTTCCCCCTTCCCCCT
>NC_134784.1:28715205-28722705 GCF_046742065.1 Oratosquilla oratoria
TCTCTCTATGCCTCCTCTCTGTGCGCGCAAGGACATACATACACACACACACACACACACACACACACACACACACACACACACACACACACACACACACATATACATACACATGTGTACACACACACACACACACTCACACACACATATACGAGTATACAAACACACACAAATCAGCATATTTCGTGGTCGTGGAATTGCATTAAACCCAGTCAAATATCAGGAAAGTAAAATGCATTGTTGAGTTCCTGTCAAGACAAAGACCCACAACAATAATTCTCATTTTGGTGTGAGAAATGTTGATCTGAAATATAATCTGGAGGGGATCATGAGATTCCAATAAACAAAGAAGAATCGCAATGCGCTGATTAATCCCTATACACGGAGAAAAATACCCAGGGAGCCATTTTGTGGCCAAATCGTTTTCGTACACGCTTTTGTTTGTTCTTGCTGTTGAGTCTTCCGATCTATTGTGTTGGTTTACTGAATATGCTGCCGGGTTGTTGCTCTTCATTAGGATGTAGCAGCAATCCCTTTCTTCAGTCCCTTTATACAGAGATCTGTGATAACTCCGGACACGCCGCCATTTTGTGTCCATTTTCGGTTGTCGCAATTCTCTGTATAAAGAGACTCTAGTGCCAATCTCACAAAGGAGAAGAAGATACGACACATTTCCTGTGTTTAGGCCTTGGAAAGGTTGATAAAACCGTGGTCAATAAGCAAAATGAAATAGATAAGAAGTCGACGGAAGAAATGAACCAACAGGAAATACACAAATTTATCCCAGAACATCACCCTGGTCTGCGTCGTTATCAGAGTGATGAGCTCAGTCTTCTAATAGAGATAAGTTATTCAGATTACTTATTAAATAAAGTGATTGTATTTAATACTCACCATAAACCAATTTGGAGAAGACAAGAAAAAATATAATAATATACATAATATCAAATCAAGGAGACAATACCAAGAACAAATCAAATGAAAAATAATACCCAAGAGTTCATTGATAACAGAACTCAATGAATTGTGAAAAAAAGAATACAGATTAAGTATCTAGACGACCTGGAGACTCGGGCAGTTAATCCATTTAGATTCATAATTAGAAGATTATGTGTATTAAAGCTATTCAACATCTATTCAAAGGGAGTTGATCAGATGCAATAAGGATGTAAGCAGATGGACAATATGCATTTAGATCTGGATAAAGCCTTTCACAGGGTACCAAACGAACGATTATTGTGGCGATTGAAGCACACACACACAGACATAAATACACACACACACACACACACACACACACACACACACACGGGTTTATAATCAAATCTTCCCTTTGAGTAATATGAGATCCTAGAGCAACGAGTATATCCTAGCAGACCAGGACTCCATCTTAATTGTAAATCAGATATTGAGGCTCAAACCCAAACACTGTTCATCTCTCTCTCTCTCTCTCTCTCTCTCTCTCTCTCTCTCTCTCTCTCTCTCTCTCTCTCTCTCTCTCTCTCTCTCTCTCTCTCTCTCTCTCTCTCTCTCTCTCTCCCCTGAAGCTAATCTGCCATGAGGACCAATACACCGGAATCACAACAAAGTTTAAATAATTTATACAGAAAATACATACCAATATTTTCCCCTTGTGTTTTTACCTTCTCTGGGAGAGTTTACCCACCACGTTCCCTCCCTCTTATCATACTCTCCCTCTATCCTCACTTTCAAATCATTCGAAATACAATGGCAGAGCTTATCAGGAGGCGACGGGGAAATTTTCTGAATGTATTTCCGCTTTTGTTGTATTGTTACAAGGTCGAGAAGTTTCCAGGAAAATGCAATTGGAAAATCATGGAAGAAAGAAACTGGAAAGATATTTAGGTCACTACGTAACAAATACACCATTCACATGAACAGTGACCTTTTGGTCTATAAAGAGGAAGAATAGGGTTTTCTATTCATGTACAATAATCCCTCCCAAATCCGAATTAATTGGACCACACGATGTTCGGATTTGGGGAGTATCCGGATACACGAGGTAAAATAACTCCCCATCGACACTACAATCGAGCGAGATTGTCTAAAAGTATAGAAGCGCTGGTAAAGTGCAGCCTATAACAACAACAACGACGACAAGAACAAGAACAACGACAAGAACAGCCCCTAAGGAACTCGATCGATGAACAGACGAGACTCAATGTTGACAAAGTCATTAACGTGTGTTTGAATACTTTGAAAAAGGTCGCTTACGTCATCGTCTAACGGACTTAACGGTTTTTCTTCTTCTTCTTGGGGCTTCTCCGACCTGAAACGGGAACAGAACTCAACCCTTTACCCAGTAATTTTCTTTCTTTCTTTTTTCTTCTACGTTTTTTTTTTTTCTGATTATCGCTAGACTATTTCATCAAACCTTTCTCCACGTCTATGAAAATATCCAGTTTCTAGTTGGGGAGGGATACAAATGGGACCAATTTCCTCGCCCCATCGATAGCCTAAGTGCAGACTGAGACACAGGCTACACATGTGACGCAGGCGACACAGGCGACGTAGCACAGAGCAAAGGTAGACTTCCTGTTGCTGAATTGAAGTACAGTTTGAACTTCTCTCTCACATGAAATGCTGAGGAAGTATATCTATAAACATTTCAAGTAAAACGTTCAAATTGTGCTTCATTTCATCAACAGGAAGCCTGCGTTTGCTGTGCTGCGTCCACTGTGTGGCCTGCGTTTGCACTTAAATTTACCCAGGGAATTGACGATAAACACAGGCACATTAGGTCTGGAGTGACACAACGAATTCAAGATAAATCAACGCACAGTCCACGCCAAATGAAACGCACATTGAATCTAGAACGAAAGAGTATTATCGAAACTCACTACTGTAAATCCTAGAAAACTGCTACACTGGTCTCTTAGCTCATACAGCTGAATATCAGGACATTCTGGGTTTCATTTCAGACCTGAAATCAGATGAAATCATCGCAAAAGCCAATAGCTTCTCTCTGGCCTCACGTTAATTCCCCGGTTGTGATGGATTGCTTGATGGATTGATGGATGGATTCATGCGTTCTATTGGATGAATTACGAGATAAGTGTGTGTGTGTGTGTTCATCTGTGAGTGTCAAATTGTGTGTGTGTGTGTGTGTGTGTGTGTGTGTGTGTGTGTGTGTGTGTGTGTGTGTGTGTGTGTGTGTGTGTGTGTGTGTGTGTGTGTGTGTGTGTGTGCGTCTGTGTGTGCGTTTGTGTGGTTTGTGTGTGCGTCTGTGTGTGTGTGTGTGTGTGTGTGTGTGTGTGTGTGTGTGTGTGTGTGTGTGTGTGTGTGTGTGTGTGTGGGTGGGTGGTGGGTGGGCGTGTGTGTGTGTGGGTGGGTGGGTGGGTGGGCGTGTGCGTGTGTGCGTGCGTGTGTGCGTGTGTGTGCGTGTGTGCGTGTGTGTGTGTGCGTGTGTGTGTGTGTGTGCGTGTGTGTGTGTGTGCGTGTGTATGGGCATGCGTGTGCGCCCATGCGTGTGTACGTGTGTGTGTGTACGTGCGTGTGTGTTCGTGCGTGTGTGTACGTGCGTGTGTGTTCGTGCGTGTGTGTACGTGCGTGTGTGTTCGTGCGTGTGTGTACGTGCGTGTGTGTTCGTGCGTGTGTGTTCGTGCGTGTGTGTACGTGCGTGTGTGTTCGTGCGTGTGTGTTCGTGCGTGTGTGTTCGTGTGTGTGCGTGCGTGCGTGCGTGCGTGTGTGTGTGTGTGTGTGTGTGTGTGTGTGTGTGTGTGTGTGTGTGTGTGTGTGTGTGTGTGTGTGTGTGTGTGATCACAACATTACCAGGACCATATACGAGATCTGAGTTCTCATCTAGTAGGGTAATAGCTGTCGATTACGAGCCTAACACGTGATCCAAGAAAATGGTGAATCACACACACACACACACACACACACACACACACACACACACACACACACACACACACACACACACACGCATTTATCTCGCAATTCGGCAGATAGAATACTTGAATCAATCAATCAACCAATCCATCACAACCAAGCACCTATTGGTGAATTAAACTTTTCCATCAATTTCATCTGATTTCAGTCCTGAAATCAAACTCGGAGCAACCTGACATTCAGCCAATCGAGCTACAAGACCCACTCAACGGTTCCGTGGGATTTACACTGATGAGTTTAAATAATATTTACTCCCTTCCACTCCACATTAAATGTGAGTTTACTTATCGTGGTGTGGAGTTTTTTACCCCTAGGAGGGGATTGAACTTAGACAGCTGAGTTAGCACGCGAGCGGTGTATCACTTCACCAGTAACAAGGTGTGTGTGTGTGTGTGTGTGTGTGTGTGTGTGTGTGTGTGTGTGTGTGTGTGTGTGTGTGTGTGTGTGTGTGTGTGTGTGTGTGTGTGTGTGTGTGTGTGTGTGCAAATAGAGGAGGCATAGTGATACATTGTTTAAACAAGTCTGTGGTATCGCCACGGTTGTCCGACAGTTGGATATATATCAAGAAGTAACCGAACAGGCAATCAAAAAAAAAAAAGAGAAGAATAAAGATGCAAGAAGAGAAAAAGAGAATTTGCATGAAATTCATGACCTACCCGGTGACAGACATGTCCATGGCCCCGACACCATGACCACAATGGTGGCAGCGATGGGAAGTCTTTAAACCTGATACGGAACGTACCACTTCTTCCGCTTGCCCAACAGGTCTGGCCGCTTGTGTTTTGACACCAAGATCCTGTGCCTGCGCTCGAGTGGCTACAGTCTCTATATAGGACGTGGAGGAGACATGAGAAAGGGTCTGAGGGAGGGACATGAGAAGCTGTCGGGGCCGAGTCAAGGGCGAGGGCCAAGGTTGTTGCCGAGGCGGTTTGGTGATGTCTATGACTAAGGAGGTGGTTACATGATCCCCAATCACCTCCTCCTTCTCTCTCTCTCTCTCTCTCTCTCCTTCAGGTACCTAGTATAACGATATTGTCTTACGTCTCATCCTCCCTCTCCCTTCCGCCAAAAGCAATTCTACCTTCGCTTTGCTTTTTTGTTTAAAGAAATTTCGACGGCTCCCCTTCATAATGATGTAATCTGACAAGACTTAAGCCACCATACATACAAATACACCTCAAACAGATACAGGGTGTCCCAAAAATGTATTTCGTAACATGTCGAATCCAATTTTATATTGACAAATGTTGTGTCTGGACGATGGTGGTTATCATTATGAACATCTGCGAACACGCAGCGGGGACTAGACTAGACTAAGTAGAGAAGGCGATTTTTTTTTTCTTTTTTCTTTTTTTTTTGGGGGGGGCAGTGGACACTCGGGTGACTTTATTCAAACACTAAATAGGGGTCCCGGTCGTCTGAGGTCACGTTCACAAGGGAACAATCCCTAAACTGAATAAAATCACCTGGCGTCACATTAGTGACGGTGTCGAGACGTTTGACCTTTGGGCGTAAGCGTGACGGAAATGACGTCACGTGACGGAAATGACGTCACGTGACGGAAATGACGTCATGAATCGTCATGCATGACATCATGCATACGTGTGTGTTTACAGTCATGAGTCGTCTCAATCTACTTTAGTCTTTCGGATCTCCACCCTTTCTAGACAACGACTATCCCTTCTCTGCATATCCACCCACCCTGTCCCTATCGTGTTTGCTCTCACTGGGCTACACACAAACTCGCCGTCCATAAAGGGAAGGCGACATTTCTAGTAGACTACACATAATGACCAATGAAATTAAGGCTGACAAGGAGATTTACAAACTAAATCCCACGCAAATCCTAACCCACGACCTCCCCCTCCCCTACTCCCACTCCTTCCCTCCCCCACCCACTCCCCCTCAACCTCCCTCGGTCGACTGAATCGGATTAAGAGGATAAAATGATAATGCAATTTAATCCATCTAATTTATATTATGACACAGTGGTTCTGATCTCGGTTAAGACTTTTGAGTAGTTAAGATGATTGTTAGTTAGCGAGGGAGATTAGGTTGACAGGGATTGAATATACTGTCACTGAATCAGCCCCGGGGTCAGGTCCCGGTGGGAAGACGAACCCAGGGGGAACCACGGGGGAATTTATGAGGCAGAAAGGCAACACTTGTTGTTGTTGTTGTTGTTGTTGTTGTTGTTGTTGTTGTTGTTGTTGTTGTTGTTGTTGTTGTTGTTGTTGTTGTTGTTGTTGTTGTTGTTGTTGTTGTTGTTGTTGTTGTTGACCAAACGCCGTCTCGTGGTCTTGCTACCTGCGAGGAGAGAGGGAGAGGGAGAGGGAGAGGGAGAGGGAGAGGGAGAGGGAGAGAGAGAGAGAGAGAGAGAGAGAGAGAGAGAGAGAGAGAGAGAGAGAGAGAGAGAGAAGGAGAGGGAGAGAGATGGGGGTCTGTCCATGCGTGTGCAAACGTTGAGACTAATTAATTCTCCTACCGGTTGCACACACTTCATGCAACGGTTATCCAGTCGCTTAAGTAAAAATAAAAATAAATAAAATATAAATAAATAAATAAATAAATAAATATGTCAAATAGCCTGTGTTAAGGGCCCCTTATTTAATCTTCATTTAATGACGAATGTGATGCTCACAATACTTTCAATATTGATAAATGAGTTATACTGGTAAAACGTTCGTTATTGATAAATCAGTGATATTGATATAACGTTTATAATATACACATCAAGTGATATTGACAACGTTCATGGAGAAAAAACGTTCAACACTAACAAGACAGTGATACTGACAAAACGTTCAATACTAGAAAAAACGTTTGTTACTTAGAACGTTCATAACTACAAAAAATTCAACACTGACATTTATTACTTAAAAAAACGTTAACTGTTGCGAAAACAGTGACGCTAACAAAACGTTCATAATTGAAAAAAATATTGATATCAATATGAAATATATTGACAATACATTTCCAAGGAACTCGCTTTGGACTGCACTAGCTTGACCTGGCCCTGGTATTCCATTACCCTCGGGGGGTTCCGTCCCCACCAATCAGCTTCTGTGGACCCCGCCCATAGCTACTCCACCCTTGGGTATGAGTGGATCGTAGTCCATCACAAGGTATGAGATTATACACATGGATGGAAGCGCTGGTAAATCAGACTCCACTTTAACGAATGGCTTGGGGCAGCGGTTAACCCCCCCTTTTTTTTTTTTTTTTTTGTACTAGGCTAGATAGAGTGAGAAATGAGGAGGTGAGGAGGAGAACGGGGGTGGAAAGGGAATTGGGAGATAGGGTGGATGAAAGAGTATTGGGATGGTTTGGACAAATGGAAAGAATGAGTGAGGAAAGACTAGTAAAAGAGGTGTGGAAGGCAGATGTGGAAGGAGTGAACATGAGGGGGCGACCTAGGATGAGATGGATGGATGGGGTAAAAGGGGCTTTGGGAAAGAGGGGAACGTCTGTCGAGGAAGGACGGGAAAGGACAGAAGACAAGGGTGAATGGAAAATGGTTGTATATGGATGATGTTGTGATGCATGAGGTGGAATGGGTGGGGGGTGGGGGTGAGGGAGTATGTG
>NC_134784.1:28727705-28742705 GCF_046742065.1 Oratosquilla oratoria
TAAAATGTAAACAAACACTTGAACCACTAAGGAAAGCATAACGCGCACAACCTAATTACAATGCTTTGGCGGTCAACAAAGGCGACATCACACAACACAACACAACTAAGGAGAAACGGACCCACCATCTGTCTCGTCTGTAACAAGCCTCCCCACCCCATTAATGGTAATATCTCCCAACCCTCCCCCCATTAATGGCACTATCTCCCCCATACCCTCCCCCCATTAATGACACTATCTCCCCATCCCCTCCCCCATTAATGACATCTCCTACCACTCCCCCATTAATGGTACTTTCTCCCATCCATCCCCCACATTAAAGGCACTATCTCCCCAATAACCCCCCCATTAACGACACTATCTCCCCCATCCCCTCCCTCATTAATGGCATTATCTCCCCCCCCCCCATTAATGACACTACCTCCTCCCTCTCCCTATTAATGACACTATCTCCTCCATTATTGATACTTTCTTCCCCCTCCCCCCTCCCCCATTAATGGTATTATCTCCCCCATCCTTTCCCTTAAATAATGCCACTATCTCCACTCCATACCCTCCCCCATTAATGGCACCATTTCCCCCACCCCTTCCTCCCTTTAATGGGAATATCTCCTTCCTATCTCCTCCTCTCCCCCCACTAATGACACTACCTCCCTCCCCATCCCCTCCACCCATTAATGGCATTATCTCCATCCCCACCCTTCCCCCCATTAATGGCACAATATCTCCCTTTCCCCATTAATACCACTATCTCCCCAACCTCCTCCCCCATTAATGCACTATCTCCACCCAATCCCCTTCCCCCATTACTGGCACTAGTTCCCCCTTTCCCCCCATTAATGGTACTATTCCCCCCCCCCGTCCTCCATTACTGGCACTATATTCCCCCACCCCCATTACTGACACTATACCCCCCTTCCCCCAATCAATGGGACCATATCCCCCCATCCCCCAACTGATGGCACTATATCCCCCCTTCCCCCCACCCCCCCATTAATGGCACTATCTGTTGCACTTCGGCCAATGTGTGGTGTTGCATATTAAATTGCTTTCCATGTTGCATGACAGCCTAGAGCAATACTGCATACTAAGCCATGCAGTGCCATGCAGTGCCATGCAGTGCCATGAAGTGCCACATACTCAAGGACACCTATGTCACTGTGCCTATGTGTAGCTCATACAACGTGGAATTTGGTGATTGCATTTACAAATTATAGGGGTTTTGCGAATTATAGAGCTTTTGCAAATTATAAGGTTTTTGCGAATTATGCTTTTTGCGATTTATAGGGGCGTAGATACGTGTAACCAAATCAAGATTAATGACAATTTACATAATAAATACCCGTACAAAATTAATAAACTAATAACTAATCAAATAAACAAAATGATATACCCAAATTTATCAATAACTACGTAGACAAAAAACTGAAGTAGAAAATAAGAATTATCAAAAACAAATTACAAAAAAAAAATAATAATAGGCGTACAAAATTAATAAATTAATCAATTAACTAAACAAATAAACAAAACTATATACACAAATTAATCAATAACTACATACAAAAAAATTAAGTAGAAAATAAGAATTATTAAAAATAAATTATAGAAAAAAAAATAACAATGGGCAGACCCGGTCCAAGATTTGGGAACTCATCTCACGCGCGTGCCGTGCCTCCCTGTCAAGCTGTCGACAACAGAACTCGAAACTTTTCTAACAATAAACCATCTGACCTGTTTGCTGCCCTGCCATTGTCAACAGGATTTATTTGCTCATTAAGTTGCACATTATTCTTACTGTGGCGAGATTCAGTACGGACCAAATGGTCCTCAGGCTGCCTCCTGGATGTCAATGTAGGTCTTCCTTAATTTATGTATTTATTCACCTAGTGATTGATCTCTCCAAATAAAATACATATGCTTTTCCGTGTGTGTGTGTGTGTGTGTGTGTGTGTGTGTGTGTGTGTGTGTGTGTGTGTGTGTGTGTGTGTGTGTGTGTGTGTGTGTGTGTGTGTGTGTGATTCACCAAGGTCTAGGATCATGTGTTGGACTCGTGATCGACAGCAATTTCCCTCCCGGAAAAGAGCTCAGAGCTCGTATATGACCCACCTATGGGTAATGCTGTGACGTTACACGCACACACACCCCAAACTAACCCGCCCACGAGAGTTGAAGTTACGACCCGCAGCGCAGCGATATTGAAATTATTTCAGCCCTGGGCAGGATTCGAACCCGGACCACCGTAGTGACAGTCGAGGACTCTACCAACCGCGCCATTAAGTCGTGTGTGTGTGTGTGTGTGTGTGTGTGTGTGTGTGTGTGTGTGTGTGTGTGTGTGTGTGTGTGTGTGTGTGTGTGTGCGTGTGTTTTGACCCTCTCTTTAAGGAGACCTATCAGAAAAACATACACAAACACACACAAAAACACACAAATACACACAAACACACACAAACACACACACACACACACACACACACACACACACACACACACACACACACACACACACACACACACACACACACACACACACACACACACACACACGAGGCTTCATGATGGACCTCCATTAACAAGTTTAGCATTTTTTTTTTTATTCTTTTATTATTCTTTTTTCATTCATTGGGCTGAAGAGTCTCTGGGGGTTGTAATTCCTTTCTTAGCCAGACCAGAAAATGTGGTTCCGCGCTTCAAGAGCGACCCATACCACATTTCCCCATAATAAACCAGTCTCTCCATTATTCCACAACACAGAACGGTCCATATTTCCTTGCACGCCTCACTGTCGCGTCAGCATGCATCCAGCTCACGTCACACTAGGTGCACCCAGCTACGATCCAAAGACTACCGGTAAATGCTACTACCGCTACTAGCTCGCTAGTCTGAGCAGTGTTAAGTGCCTCCTGGCGTGAGCTCATCGTTGTTTACTTCCTTGGTCCCTGGAGATAGGAGATGTGCAGGTAATAGCAATGAACTGCGTGGACTGTGTGTCTTGTTATTCTTTCGGTGTCGTAGTCTCTCGGACGCCGAAGAACACAAGTAAATAATTCACCAGGAGCGAGTCTAATGGTGTCTCCTTATATGGGCATCGTTATCGCTTAGATTCCAGACGACTGGAACTATGACACCCCATCCCCTGCATTATTTATTTACTTATTCATTTATTTAGTTATTCATTTGTTTATTTATTTATTTATTCGTTTATTTATTTACCTTTTTACATTGTATTCGACGTCGGCTTAAACAATTTATATTATACAAACTATGACTATTTTCGGTATCTACTGCTAATAAGAATAATAGTAGTACAAGCTGTTGCTGAATTGCCAGTAATAGTTGTAGTAGTAACAGTACTAATATAACTAAGTAACGGTAGTATATTAGTACAATAGTAGTAGTAATAGTAGTATGAGTAGAAAACTTTTGTACATGTGGCAGGAATAGTAGTAGTTTTGTAATAGTAGTACCAGTAGTAGTAGTAATACTATTTGAAATAACAATAGTAGAATGGTACTGTAGTTGTAGTAGTAGTACTATTAACAAAAACAGCAAGAATAGTAGTAGTAGCAACAGCAGTAGGAATAGTAGTACCTGTGACATTGTATAATCTATTATCATCATCACTATTATAATCTTGAATATTCTATAGCTAAATTTGTTACGGGTTTACTGTTAAAATCACACTCCTTGATATCTTTTCTTTCTTCTAAATGGATGGTAGAGTGGTATATGGCAACTGTTTGAATAAAATTAATTGTAGATTATTTAAAATTTTATCGAGACGAGTTTACAAGTGTGAAGAGATGTGGGCACAGTTGCCAATTACTACTTTTCGATATTTAATGACCAAAACATTGTTTTCATGAGTATTTCGTTTATGTAATCGACTGTAAGGAAGCCTACAGTCTGACCCGCAGCAGGATTAACCCTAAGCCTAGAATTAAGCCTAAACCTAAGCTTAGGCCTGACGCATTGTTAGGCTTCCTATAAAAGGATTTGGACATTAAGAAGTACACAAACAAACACATACACACACACACACACACACACACACATTCTGAACTACACAACGAAATGCGCAATGAACACAATGAACTGTTGAACGGGAAATAAGAGATGAACAATATATAATAGACAAGTAAATTGGATTTATGTCATGCAGACGAGCAGCTAATACGAATTACAATGAGACAGATCATGGATGAATACAAGATTATGGATCTGGAGAAAACCTACGACATAGTACTGAGATAGGAACTAGAAGTGTGAGGAAGAAGGGATTATATTAGAGAAATACGTGAGGAATGGTCTTCACAACAAGGGTGTCAAAGGCATAGCCTTTATAGATCTGGAGAAAGCCTACGACATAGTACCGCGGTAGGAACTATAGAGGTGTATGAGAACGAAGAAAGAATATTAGAGAAATATGTAAAGAATGGTCTAAAAAGTAGTGTGTTAAAAGCATTACCTTTATGGATCTGGAAGAAGCCTATGACATAGTACTGAGCCAGGGGTTACAGAGGTGCATGAGAAAGAAGTGTGTTAGAGAAATATGTGAGAAAATTTCTGTAAAGCAGGAGGGAGCGTGCTGTTTATGGCCCGCGGTCCAAATGTGGCCCGCGGAATGGTCGTAATTGATTTTCTTAATTCGAGTTATCATAATTCTTATGATAAATCTGAAGCATCTCTTGTCACTTTGAGGGCCAATTAAGACCATCATGAGGGCCACATCTGGCCCGCGGGCCATGAGTTCGACACACCTGCTGTAGAGAATATATGTATGACTTTGTTAAGGTTGTTTTAACAGTGAAGATGACCATCTATCCTTAGAGTATGATACTTGAAGATGATTTCGTTAATGTGCGACAGCTGTGAGAGGGAAGGTTAAAGAGAAATTGGAGAACAGGTGACAGGTTCTAGAAGACAGATTAAAAAGAAAGCAAGGAAGAAAAGGAAGAAAAGAAAGAAAAAGAAAAGAAAGAAAAATGAGAAAAGGAAAAAAAGAATAAAAGAAAATACAAGGAGGAAAGAGAAAGCACTGAGATTTTGATGATGGTGGAGGAGACGTGAGGATTCCGGGGGAAGAACTGAAGACTGTGGGACAAGTTCAAGTGCCGGGGATAGGTTAACAATGTCCGGGGACAGAGAGCCGAACCCGGAAATGCCGCACATAGTCGGGTTGAACGAAGAAGAAGAAGAAGATGAAGACGATGAAGATGAAGACGATGAAGATGAAGACGATGAAGATGAAGACGATGAAGACGAAGACGATGAAGACGAAGACGATGAAGACGAAGACGATGAAGACGAAGACGATGAAGACGAAGACGATGAAGACGATGAAGACGATGAAGACGAAGACGATGAAGACGAAGACGATGAAGACGAAGACGATTAAGATGAAGACGATGAAGAAGACGAAGAAGACGAAGACGATAAAGACGAAGACGATAAAGACGAAGACGATGAAGACGATGAAGACGATAAAGACGATAAAGACGATAAAGACGATAAAGACGATAAAGACGATAAAGACGATAAAGACGATAAAGACGATAAAGACGATAAAGACGATAAAGACGATAAAGACGATGAAGACGATGAAGACGATGAAGACGATGAAGACGATGAAGATGAAGACGATGAAGACGAAGACGATGAAGACGAAGACGATGAAGACGAAGACGAAGACGATGAAGACGAAGACGATGAAGACGAAGACGATGAAGACGAAGACGATGAAGACGAAGACGATGAAGACGAAGACGATGAAGACGAAGACGATGAAGACGAAGACGATGAAGACGAAGACGATGAAGACGATGAAGACGATGAAGACGATGAAAACGATGAAAACGACGAAGACGAGGACGACGACGAAGACGAGGACGAAGACGAAGAAGAAGACGATGACGATGACGATGACGATGACGATGATGATATGATGATGATGATATGATGATGATATGATGATGATGATGATGATGATGATGATGATGATGATGATGATGATGATGACGACGACGACGACGACGACGACGACGACGAGGAAGACGAAAAAGTAAGTTAGCGTATTGTGTGATAAAAGGATTACCGTGAAAGTTACAGAAAATATATATAAAACTACACTAAGACCAGATATGATCTACAGATCAGAGACGTAGGGAATAAAAAAGACACAAGAAAGAAGATTGGATGTAAAAGAGATGAGGGCATTCAAATGAATCCATGAGACAGTGGGACAGTACAACTATGAGAAATTTATAAGAAAGAACAAGAAAGAAGATTCTTATGGTACAGGTATGTCATGTGGCAAGAAGAAGAAGAAGAAGAAGAAGAAGAAGAAGAAGAAGAAGAAGAAGAAGAAGAAGAAGAAGAAGAAGAAGAAGAAGAAGAAGAAGAAGAAGAAGAAGAAGAAGAAGAAGAAGAAGAAGAAGAAGAAGAAGAAGAAGAAGAAGATTAAGAAGAGGAAGAAGAAGATTAAGAAGAGGAAGAAGAAGAAGATTAAGAAGAGGAAGAAGAAGAAGAAGAAGAAGAAATGGAAGAAGAAGAAAAGAGAGAGAGAGAGAGATAAAACAAAAAACACTGCATTGATGCAGGTATGTCATGTGGATGGACGAAAGTTACATAATGGAGAGAGATGAGAATGAAAGTGGAAGAGAGAAGAGGCAAAGGGAGACCGAGAAGGAGGCGAAGAGGTAGCGAAGGGATGATTTTAGAGAGAAGGCCTTGGTGAGAGATGAATGAAGCGACAGAGGAAAGTGGTAACGACTGGTCAGAAATGCCGATCCCACATACAAGCTGGGAAAGGTGAAAGATATAGTCTATATATACTATAAATGTATACATACACGCACGCACGCACACACAAACACACACACACACACACACACACACAGCGGCCAAAGTGAAACAAAAGACATATGCATAAAGGAAAGGGAAGGGAGAGAGGGGGAGAGGAAGAGGGAGAGGGAGAGAGAGAGAGAGAGAGAGAGAGAGAGAGAGAGAGAGAGAGAGAGAGAGAGAGAGAGAGAGAGAGAGAGAGAGAGAGAGAGAGAGAGAGAGAGAGGGAGAGGGCGAGAGGGAGTGAGGGAGAGGGAGAGGGCGAGAGGGAGAGGGCGAGAGGGAGAGAGGGGAGATAGAGGGGGGAGAGGGGGGGGAGAGAGGGGGGGGAGAGGGAGAGAGGGAGAGAGAGAGAGAGGGGGGAGAGGGGGAGAGAGGGGGAGAGGGAGAGAGTGGGAGAGTGGGAGAGAGAGAGAGAGAGAGAGAGAGAGAGGGAGAGAGAGAGAAAGGGAGAGAGAGAAAGGGAGAGAGAGAGAAAGGGAGAGAGAGAGAAAGGGAGAGAGAGAGAAAGGGAGAGAGAGAGAAAGGGAGAAAGAGAAAGAAGGGAGAAAGAGAGATGGAGAGTAGCGAGAGCAGGGGAGGGAAAAGAGAATAAAAGAGAGTAGAGGAATAAAGAGAAAGTAGCAAGAGTGAGCGAGAGAGTAGAGGGATGGAGAGAGAGAGAGAGCAGCGAGATAAGAGAGTAGAGAGAGAGCAAAGGAGAGAGAGAGTAAAGGGATGGAGAGAGAGAGAGAGCAGCGAGATAAGAGAGTAGAGAGAGAGCAAAGGAGAGAGAGTGCGCAAGCATTCCAACCGTATATTTCCAAAATATTCAGGTCACAAGATCCCACTCGGACGGTAGCGGCCACCCCTCCTTCCCTCCCACTCTCTCCCTCCCAGCCCTCATCCATTCATCCATCCTCCTTCCTTATAGTCCCCATCCATCCTCAACTTCCTCTCTCCCCTTTGTCATATAAATTAATCTCCCAGAAAGAGTCTCCTCTCTGTTCCATCTTTCCCTCTCTCTCTCCCTACCTAAGCCAATGGACGTTTCTGTCCATCATCCAATCTAAGTTCATTTTTCTTCCTAACACCCATAGCCGTGGAGGTCCGGGCGGGTACGAGTCCTGTAACTCGCACATACATGCACACGCACGTACACACACATACACACACACACACACACACACACGCATGCACACACACACACGCATGCACACACACACAGAAAAAATGTCTGCTTCACTCACTCTTCCACATTTATTTTTAATATATATATATGCCGCCAGGTGATTTTATTCATTATGTGGCACCCCCGTTGTTACCGAATATATATATATATATATATATATATATATATATATATATATATATGTATGTATATGTACATACACGATGTCACTGAATGTATGGGTTTGTATCCTAACCCCAAGATAAATAAAAATTAAATCAATTAATTAATCAATAAAACAAATCAATAAATAAAACTTATTAGCAAACGGATGAATAGACAAATAAAAATAATGATGATATAAAATCTGGTGTCATCCAATACAAAATATATAGAGAACGTCCATTGGTTCGAAAGAATGATGCCACACTCTATACACTTTATTCAGGTTAGAGTCTGTTGATTTCATTCACCTAAAAGGAAATAGGCAGGAACTGGTTTATCAACAAAGTGGTTAACGAATGGAATTGGCTTAGTAACTACGTAGTTAGTGAGTGTTGAAACTATTTGCTGTTTTAAAAGAAGATGAGGTAACTTTATAAATAGGGATTAGGTGGTAAGGGACATGGCACTGCCTAGTGCAGGCCTTATGGTCTCTTGCAGTCTCCTGTATTCTTATGTTCTTATGTAATGAGCGCTGAAGCTGCTGGTCGTTTTAGGAGAACATTGGATAACTTTATGGATAGGAATGACAGGTGGTAAGGGATAGGGCACTGTCTAATGCAGGCCTTATGGTCTCTTGCAGTCTCCTCCGTTCTTATGTTAACAGTGAGCTTCATTGTCTTCGTGATTCCTTTCACCTCGCTGATGACCTTCAAGGACTTGGAGCAGTTTCTTAACCTTTTCTGCCCTGAGCGCAGCACAATTGTCAGGTCTAGGTAGTGCAGCAATCGCTATACATTTGCTTACAAGGACTACAGCTGCTACATGGCTACAAGACTTTTCCAACACCCTGTAGAATTTACTTCAGCTTCCCAGATTTAATAATAGTAATAATAATAATAATAATAAAAATAAAAATAATAATAATAATAATAATAATAATAATAATAATTATGATAATAACAATAATAATCTATTTACTTTATTATGGATGACCATAAGCGATTTAAATGAACTCGAAGAATCACGTTGCCAACAAAGTGCCTCTCTGGAAACCTTTAAATAAACCAATAGATAAATAAGTAAAGATAAATATAAATAAAGACAAATAAATTAATAGGTAAATAAATGAATAAATAAAAGTTACCCCCTCCTTCCACCCCCAGTCACCCTCTGTCAACAAACAAAACACCCCAGTGCACACCCGCAAACGAATTTCCTTCCATTTCCTTGATCTAGCTTTCGCTGTCCGTTTTCTCTCTTCTCAACCCCCCACGCCCACCCCCTTGCCCTCCAAGACCCCCCCATCCACCCACCTTAACCCCCCTACCCCCCAAGATCCCCCCCCCACCAATCCACCTTAACCCCCCCACCTCCGTACCCCGGATCTGTGGGTTCTCAACGGCGCCTTCTTGTTGAACAAGTTTAGCACTCCACTTCCCTTCCACCCTCCCGATCCACCGCCCCGTTTTTCCTGAAGCGGGTAATCTCGTTCTCCTTCAAAAGGTTCCTTGACGAAGTGTTGAGGAATGTTATGGGTTTTTTGGTCCACGGAACATCAGAGGATTTTTTTAATTCCGAGCGATAGCAAACTGATCCTTCATACTGATGGTTCTATATTGGCATGGTTCACTATAGAAAAACGCACACACACGCACTTTATATATATATATATATATATATATATATATATATATATATATATATATATATATTATATAATTTACATATACAAAAGAGAAAACAGAGAGAGGACAAGCAGAGAACAAAGAAGCAGAGAAGGGTAACGTGAAAAAGTGGGGATTGCAAAACTAAGTTGGCAAGATAATCTGGGAGAGTGCTTTTATGATTGGATAGGCGAGTAGATGGAGGAGGAGGAAGGAGAAACGAACGCAGAATACTGGAACGGGTGCTGGAAGCTCCAGTTGGTGTTCCAGCGCCTGAGATTGTTTACATTTTGTTATCAAGTTTTGTTATGGCGAGAAAGATGTGTGATCCAGTTTCTGCATTTCATGTCATTTCATTTTAATTTAATTTTAATCTATTTCAGTATTTTTTATCTTATTCTTTTTTTTTCGTTTCGTCTATCTTATTTTGTTTTATATCGTCTTGCTTTACTTTTCGATCATTTGATAATTTTTTATCTTTTTCATCTTATCAAAATATTTTTTTTTTACTTTTTGATCTATTTGATCATGTTTATTACTTAATCATATTTTCCTTTCATCTATTTTATTTTCATTTTATTCTATTGTTTTATTTTAGCTTATTTTATTTTTTCAGGTGACAGTCTTCATTCTGTGTATGTTGGGGACCCTCACATCGGGAAAGAGGGGCCTCGTGTGTGTGCAACCCTGCATGACCACCTGCCTATCCCCTAGGAGACGAAGCAGCCTCAGTGGCTTAATAACCCAGCTCGATAAGGTTCTATACATAATTAGAAGTCTATGCGAAGTGTGGATCGTGTTGAAATGGCCGTGAATAGAGCCTGAAACCAATGCTCCATCAACTCGATCTTAATTAGATCCGGACACTGAAGTGCGACACTGGTATACGGCACCTTGGATGTCCGCTCCTGCAGAGAGGGTTTGGGAAGCCATGAGAGGGAGACTTGAACTTTCTAGAAATTTCTAGAGAACAAACACGGGACTCCAGCGTTTGAAGCAAGGACGCTAACCACTGTACCACGAAGTCTCGTCTCTACACACACACATATATATACGTATATATACAGTATATATATATATAATGTATGTAACACACACACACACACACACACACATAGCATTACCCATAGATCGGACCTACGAGCTCTGAGCTCTCTTCCAGGAGGGAAATAGCTGTCGATCACGAGTCCAACACGTGATCCAAAGACCAAGTGAATACAAGTGAATACACATACACACAGGTGCGGCACCATAATATCATCAAGCCGATCAGAACAGGCACTGACCGGTATAAGAAGAGCCCCATACCGACATTTGTGGATTTGATCAACAACAAGAATTAACATTGTTGTACAACCCAGCTATTCCTTAGTTTGCTGGGTTTTTTTTGTTTTTTGTTTTTTAATGCTTGTAACAACATCATTTCACTGTCATAGTTTTATAATGTTATAATCTTGTAGGAAGTATATTTTCAGCAGTAATGCTGCTAAACCCAATAAACCAGATATCATTATTACTATTATTATTGTCATTATTATTATTATTATCATTATCACACACACACACACACACATGTATATATATGTATATATATATATATATATATATATATATATATATATATATATATATATATATATGTATTGGGAGACTTGCATATAGTATAACGCCTTTACACATGTACGGATTCCCCAAATCCTCCAATGCTTGAGGTCGTGGGTAAAAAAGGGCTATGACCTACAACCTTGCCTCAGGTGTGATGAACATTCACAAGTATATTAAATACACATGAACAGATTCGCTTAGGGTCGAGCAAAATAATTTATTATGGAGTATTATCGCACCCAAGTGATTGAGTTCTGATAATCAAGATATAATTGATTTGGTACACATGCGCGCACACACACACACACACACACACACACACACACATATATATATATATATATATATATATATATATATATATAATGTGCGTGTGTGTGTGTGTGTGTGTGTGTGTGTGTGTGTGTGTGTGTGTGTGTGTGTGTGTGTGTGTGTGTGTGTGTATGTGTGTGTGTGTGTGTATACACTACGTGTTCTTACTCTGTGTAATATCTTAGAAAAACACATATCCGCACATCACAACATATCCAAGTTGAATACTTTCACACATCCAAAGTAAACTACGCAAAACTTTAGTTGCTACTTGGGAAAGGGGAAAGCACATCTGTTAAACACCTGTGTTCAACACCTGCACCCAGGCAGGCTTCTGTACTCCGCGTAACGGTGAGGACAAATCCCTTTAGTGCTGTTGCTATTTTTAGATTTTATTCTGGTGAATATCAAGCAATTCTATTAGATTGTAGTAGTAGTTTGAGGTCCCGGCTACTACAAACCCTCTTCTACCCTAAGGCCGTCTCAACAGATAAATTAAATCACTTGATATTAACGAAAGAATATATAAAAAATATGTTGTTGAGATGAGGGGAATTATGCGAGAAATTACAGTAATTACTCGTATATGTACACATCTGTACCAACAGAGTTTCTCAAAAATATGTACCGATTTTCAGTCAGGGTGAAATTAAAAAATGCATGGAGGTGTACATGTCCGGAAAATTAACATTAATTCTGTACAACTCTAACGAGATCAATGTAAATTTTCTTTCAATACCAATATTTATTTTCTGTAGAACTGCAATACTAGGAGTATTTTGTGCAGAACTTCAGTTATAAAGGTATTTTTCTTCTCTCCTAGTTTTCCTAGCGTTTCTGTTGACTAAGCTTTAATTAGCTTTTATCTCTGGGGATTTCTTAGACTAATCTACAAATCGTCCTCCCAAACCACCACTACCACCGCCCTTGCCATATAACTTCCATGATAACCTTCAGTTAATCCTTTATAACCGTTGGCAATGCAATTTAAACGAGGTTACATATCTTAAACCAAACCGTTAGGATCGAAGAATGATGAACAAAAAGTTGACATGTAGGGTAACCATGTCCCTCCCAGTGCGCAGATCACAAGTACTTTCAACCCCAGATATACACAGGCAAGTAGACAATATGCTCTCTCTATTATCATCTAAAGAACTTTCTACACTAATTCGAGATACTGTCATACACTCTGACATCCACAAATATTAACCAACACACTTTTTAAAATCTTGACAGTTAAAGGTAAACGTAAGACTTGGAGAAATAATGTTTACCTGCATCCTCGCTCATGTCACTAGGCAGACTCTTGAAGTTCACTTATTGCACTTCCTATTGGTGTAACACGTGGCTCTATATAAAATATACACTTCACTATAATATTCATTCACTTTAGATTAGCACAACACTGCCGGAACTAAGAGAAAACAGAGCAATAATGGCAACATATTCTGTCAACGCATCACTTCCACCATACTTCGTACTTGAACTGTGTCCCAACGGTGTTTAGTGTGGAGCTGAGCGAACACAGCTGCGCTTGGGTATCGTCTGCTACTACCACCGAATGACCCACAACGCTAAATGCCAATTAGGGTTTTAGAATAACAACCATAAACACAAACAAGCGACTATACTAACACCAACACCATCCCCACGTGTACGAAGTAAGAAGAGAGTAAGCCTATTAAAACACTCTTCAATTAGTAGCTTGGATTAAATATTTCGAAACATAAAAGCTAGCTGGCAACTGCGCAACAAGCGACGTGACTTCTCATCACTGCATGCCTGCTAGATACCTTGAGTTTGTATTACAGTTCAGTAATATTTTATCTTTGCTGCATGGGGTATAACCCAAAGACAGATAATAGTAAGGTAGTCAACAGTTGAAAAAATAATATAAAAAGGGTGGCGAGGGTGGCAATACGACGCAGGTGTGGTTTAACGGTTGACGTACGGCGTTGTCAGTTCTCTTCTCCTTTCGTTCAAGAAGTTATGTTGGTCATGTACGGATTCGGATACCACATCTGACACAGAATTTGAATATATTTAATCATGTGTGATGAAAGTCATGTACTGCACGTGAAATGATACAATGACAAAAGTTTATGACACGCAATTTCACGATAATACCTGCCACACGCAGACACAAGTTGCTTGCCCTTCTCTTAACGCTCGGACGTTATAGATAACCCTATCAAACAAATTACAGCGCAATTAACGACCCCGAAATAAACGCCCTTGCTACCTCACGTAGACCACCTCTTGTTGGTAAGGGGTGCGAATTGTAGACCACAACAGACTTTCAATCAAATCTACATCAGTGACTTGGCGGAATGCAGCCAAACTGCTTTTCACTGGTTCTTCGGTCAGCGTTCATGAGCATGAATTCACAGGCACAACACCGAAAGTGAAATACAAAGCTCCCTCCCCTTTCTCCCTCCTTCCTCCCATCCCCATAATCTCCCTCCTCCCTCCACACTCTCTATCTTATCACTTGCCAAGTTAGAAGTGGCATGTATATCAGATTGAAGTTTATATCACACACCTACGCTTTCCAGCCACCACATCAACAACCTCATCCAATGTGACTGCCCACGCTTGTGACGTTTCCATTACATAATGCATATTTCAGAAAACCTGTGTGTGTGTGTGTGTGTGCGTGTGTGTGTGTGTGTCTGTGTGTGTGTGTATACACAGTATGCGTGTGCCCTGGTGCACGCGCTTACCCAGACCACACGTGGTACTGTTCCCACGGGTTTGGGTGGGAGGAGGAGGGGGGACCACAAAGTGCCCATAAGAGCTGATGCACGCGTTTGAGTGTTCTCTTGAGTTAGTGCACGCAATTACAGAGAAGTTATGAATGAATGCATGGGTATATACAAACACGAGTACATCTTTATGCACAGTATGTATGTATGTATATATATATATATATATATATATATATATATATATATATATATATAAATATATATATGTGTGTGTGTGTGTGTGGGTGTGTGTGTGTGTGTGTGTGTGTGTGTGTGTGTGTGTGTGTGTGTGTGTGTGTGTGTGTGTGTGTGTGTGTGTGTGTGCGTGTTCAAGTAATCATATGCACACAGTATACGTATATGTATGAATATATAGTTTGAATGTTGATGTATGCATATTTCCCTACATATTTATGTCTGGATGTGTTTACCAATATATTATCACATGTGCAGTATCATACACATATGACCTATGTGGATGCATGTATGACCTCATATATAATTCCTACATAAG
>NC_134784.1:28745205-28757705 GCF_046742065.1 Oratosquilla oratoria
GAAAAAGAATAATAATAATAATAATAAGAAGAAGAAGAAGAAGAAGAAGAAGGGGAGTAGAAATAGGAAAGAAGAAGAAGAAGAAGTGGAGAAGAAAGAAAAGAAGAAGGAGAAGAAAGGGAAGAGAAGATAGGAAAAAAGAAGGAGAAGAAGGGAAGGAAGAGATAGTAAAGAAGAAGAAGAAGGGGAGGAGAAGACAGAGAAGAAGAAGAAGAAGAAGAAGAAGAAGAAGAAGGGGAGAAGATAGAGAAGAAGAAGAAGAAGAAGAAGAAGAAGAAAAAGGGGAAGAGAAGATAGAGAAGAAGAAGAAGAAGAAGAAGAAGAAGAAGGGGAGGAGAAGATAGAAAAGAAGAAGAAGAAGAAGAAGGGGAGGAGAAGATAGAAAAGAAGAAGAAGAAGAAGAAGAAGAAGAAGAAGAAGGGGAGGAGAAGATAGAAAAGAAGAAGAAGAAGAAGAAGGGGAGGAGGAAATATAGAAAAGAAGAAGAAGAAGAAGAAGAAGAAGAAGAAGAAGAAGGAGAAGAAGAAGAAGGGGAGGAGAAGATAGAAAAGAAGAAGAAGAAGAAGAAGAAGAAGGGGAGGAGAAGATGAAGAAGAAGAAGGGGAGGAGGAAAATATAGAAAAGAAGAAGAAGAAGAGGCGGAGATGATAAAAAGAAGATAGAGAAGAAAGGGAGGAGAAGATAGAAAAGAAGAAGAAGGAAAAGATGAGAGAAGAAAGGAAAATAAGAAGAACAAAGGGAGGGGGCGAAAGAAAAGAAGAAGAAAAAAGAAAGACAGAAATGATAACAAACAAAAAAAGATGATGATGAAGGAGAAGAACAAGGGGAGGAGGAGGAAGAAAAGAAGGAAAAGAAAAGGAAGATGAGGAATGATCATCAGGTAAGAAGAAGAAAAAGATGATGAAGAACAAAGAAAAAATAAGGAGAGGAAGAGAAAGAATTTTAAAAACAAAGAGAAGAAGAAAACAGAAGAAAAAGAAAAAAAAGGGAAGAGAAATAATGATAAGAAGAGGAGGAAAAGAGGGGAAAAAGGCGAAGAAGAAGAAGAAGAAGAGAGAAGAAAAGAAGAGGAAATGAGAATTATTAGGAAGAAGAAAAAATAAAAAATAAAAGGAAAAAGAGAAGGAAAAGAAGAAAAAGAAGTGGAAGGAGAGAGAGAGAGAGAGAGAGAGAGAGAGAGAGAGAGAGAGAGAGAGAGAGAGAGAAGGAAAAAATGAAGAAAGAAGAATACTTTTTTTCGAAAGACTGTGTTGGTCATCACGAGAAAAAAAAAAAAAACTACTGTATGACACTATCAGGAGTAGGAGGAGGTGGGAGGGGAGTTGGAGGAGGAGGTGACACAGTAACGACACTGAAGTTGCAGCCCATCCACCTCTCCGTCCCCACCCATCCTCTCCCCTCGTACCCAACCGATACATGACAAATGGATGTACAAGAGAGAGAGAGAGAGAGAGAGAGAGAGAGAGAGAGAGAGAGAGAGAGAGAGAGAGATGCTTCTTGTCTATAGCCTTCCATATACAGGGAAGGGGGTCAAAGAACGGTCCATACAGAGATCTGAGATAGTCAAAAACAAATCATGAACTTGGGTTTGTGGCCTACATACCTAAGAGTGTATCAAGACACATTATCAGAATTTCTAAGTGTTTGTGCCTCAAAAGATAAGAGATAGGAGGGGGTGGGAGGGGGATGGAGGTGGGTTTTCCACTTGAATAAAATCAACTGACGGCAGCCCAAGAGGGTGGGTGTAAAGTCGCGGAGAGTGATGATTCTCTCTCTCTCTATTTCTCTCTCTTGGTAATTCACTCACTCTCTCTTTCTATCTCTTCCCCCCCCTCTCTCTCTCTCTCTTGCTCTCTTTCTCACTCTCACTCTTTCTCTATCTCTCCCCCCCTCTCTCCCTCTCTCTCTCTCTCTCTCTCTCTCTCTCTATCTATCTATCTATCTATCTATCTATCTCTTTCTTTCTTTCTCACTCTCTCTCTTTCTCTATCGCTCCATCTCTCTCTCTCTCTCTCTCTCTCTCTCTCTCTCTCTCTCTCTCTCTCTCTCTCTCTCTCTCTCTCTCTCTCTCTTTTAATCGAGTACCTATATTCCCTATGACTACCCTTAGCCTTGGCTGTCATTGTACCCAAGGCAAAGGTAACAGTCTAATCAGGAGTCAACCGCCACGTGGCCAAAATGCCTTTGCGCATGCGCGCGCAATGCAAGAGGTGGTTTGCAAAACTATCAATAAATGCAGGATACGCTTCTGACCGACAATCTTAATCACAGTCCAGCTATATTGACTGACGTGTGTGAACAGCAGAGTCCGGGTTCGTTTTCAATTCGGCGACGCCCGCTCTTGTTCAAGCTGCCGTCAATTGATTTTATTCACCCCAGAGGTGGACCTGGTGTCAAAAGAGGCCCCTCATCACGAATCTGCCCCTAAAATGAATAAAATCGCCTGGCGACAGCTGGAACAATAAATAATCAACTAATTACGACACCGTATTGATGAGGTAAATCTATCAGTCAATGTCGAATGGGGAAATATATGTTTTATTTTCTCTCAGCGCAAAACTTTAATGGATGCTGGTGTACATTAAATGTAACGTTAATTGACTATGCCTCTTTATCTATTTTCGAGTCCGCTTGAGTGTGTGTGTGTGTGTGTGTGTGTGTGTGTGTGTGTGTGTGTGTGTGTGTGTGTGTGTGTGTGTGTGTGTGTGTGTGTGTGTGTGTGTGTGTGTGTGTGTGTGTGTGTGTGTGTGTGTGTGTGCATATATATATGTATATGAACGAGAACACCCATGCATACATTAATTACACTTTGCTTGCATTTTTGCGTCCATAACTATATATATATATATATATATATATATATATATATGTATATATATATGTATATATATATACATACTATATATATATATATATATATATATATATATATATATATATACATATACATATACTGTATATACATATATACATATATATGTATATATATATATATATATATATATATATATATATATAATCGCATGTTTTTTTGCATGCCTGAAAGCACACATGTGCGTGAGCACGCAAACCCAACATTAAAGGTTACTGTTGAAAAAAGCCTGGATTGTGAAAAGCTTTTGTCCCATCAAACATAGTGGTACTGGACTGAATGAAGATTTGATTATTATTTCCATGTCTTTGGGTATACATACACACACACACATGTATATATATATATATATATATATATATATATACATATATATATATATATGTATATGCATATATATATGTATATGTATATATATATATACATACATATATATATATATATATATATACTGTATACATAGGTATATATATATATATATATATATATGTATATATATATATATATATATACATATATATATAAATATATATACTCCCTTCGATCATCCGATTTTTGTTCTTGATCTAAATAAAATCGCCTAGCGCTTGCTGGACCATCATCCAGGCAAAGCGCCACTGTCCACAAGAAGGAAGTGGCTAAAACAAACACAAACAAGAAGAGTTTTCATGAATTGGAAACTCTGTCCAAACTAAAATTCCGTTTATCTCTCTCTCTCTCTCTCTCTCTCTCTCTCTCTCTCTCTCTCTCTCTCTCTCTCTCTCTCTCTCTTTCTCTCTCTCTCTCGCTAGATGGTACTTCACATAGACAACTGAGGAAAAAAAATTAGGAAACAATTTCTCGTAGGTTTATGGATATTTGTACGTATATGTGTATGAATATATGTATGTGTATGTGCATGCGTATACGTATGTGTTTGTGTATGTGTACATGTATGTGTATGTGTTTGTATGTGTATGAATATGCGTATGTGTATGTACATGCCTATACGTATGTGTTTGTGTATGTGTATATGTATGTGTATGTGTTTGTATGTGTATGAATATGCATATGTGTATGTGCATGCGTATACGTATGTATGTGTATGTGTTTGTATGTGCATTAATATGCGCATGGGTATGTATATATGTATGCATATGTGTACATGTATATGTACATATAGTCTTTGTACGGGAGGAAATGTATGGAAAAGACCTAAAATTAGACTTTATGAAAATAAATAGAGAATGATATTTTATGGAGCTGCCTAGTGTAGGCCTTATGGTCTCTTGCAGTCTCCTTCATTCTTATGTTCTTATAATAGATATGCATAGATAAATGAGGAAAACTACAAAAGAGGAGAAGAAGAAGGAGAAGAGAGAGAGAGAGAGAGAGAGAGAGAGAGGAGGAAGGGGTAGAAGAGGAAGAGGTAGAAGAGGATGATGAAGAGTAAGAAGAAGAGGAAGAGGAGGAGTAAGAGGAGGAAGAGGAAGAAGAGTAAGAGGAGGAAGAGGTAGAAGAGGAAGAAGAAGAGGAAGAAGAAGAGGAAGAAGAAGTTGGAAAAAGAAGAGGAAGAGGAGGAATAAGGAGGAGGAGGAGGAGGAGGAGGAGGAAGATAGCCTCCTAGCTGTTATGGCTCAAGATCAATGGGCGATTATATGCAGACCAGTGAACTGTCGGGCTAAGGACTTGCATTCTTTATAATATTCTTTCTCCCTCACTTCCCCACCTCTTCTCCCTCACACCTCCTACTCCTCTTCTTCCTCCTCTTTCTCTTCCTTCTCCCCCTCATCATTCTCTTTTCGTCATAGACCTCCATCATACCCGCCACACACACACACACACACACACACACACACACACACACACACACACACACACACACACACACACACACACACACACACACACATATATATATATATATATATATATATATATATATATATATATCTGTATGTGCAAAGTAGACTACTTGGAAAAAAGAAACTAACGAAGCAGAGCGCTTTCGTATACTACACCTACAACGACTCAAAATATGAGCAACCCTCCCTCTGGGGAGCGTTTTTCCCACGTTAGTACGCATGCAAACAAACGAATTTCACAGTCAGTGAGAGCGTTTGTTCGTGCTCGCACCACCGTTGGGACCACACCAACAAAGGTTGGTGTTCTCCCTAGCTTTGCTCTCTTCCCCTCCTCCTCCTCCTCCTCCTCCTACTCCTCTTCCTTCTTCTTCCTCTTCTCCTTCCTCTCCTCCTCCTCCTTCCTTCTCCTCATCCTTCTACTCCTACTTCTCCTCTTTCTCTTCCTCCTCCTGCTCCTTCTCCTTCCTCTTCTCTTCCTCCTTCCCTCTCCTCCTCCTTCCTCTTCCTCTTCTCCTTCTCCTTCATTCTCCTCCTTCTTCCTTCTCCTCCTTCCTTCTCCTCCTTCTTCCTTCTCCTCCACCTTCTTCTTCTCCTTCTCCTCCTCCTCCTCCTCCTCCCTCTCCTTCTTCATCTCCTCCTCCTTCCTTCTCCTTCTCCTTCTCCTCTTTCTCCTCCTCCTTCTTCTCCTCCTCCTCCTTCTCCTCTTTCTTAGCTTCCTCCTCCTCCTCCTCCTTCTCCTCCTCCTCCTTCTTATCTTCCTCCTCCTTCTCCTTCTCATCCTCCTCCTCCTCCTTCTCCCCCTCCTCCTTCTCCTTCTCCTCCTCCTCCTCCTCCTCCTTCTCCCCCTCCTCCTTCACTTTCTTCTCCTTCTCCCCTCCTCCTTTTCCTTCTCCTCCTCTTTCTGCTCCTCCTCCTCTTCCTTCTCCTCCTCCTTCTCCTCCTCCTCCTTCTCCTCCTTCTTATCTTCCTCCTTCTCCTTCTCCTCCTCCTTTTTATCTTCCTCCTCCTTCTCCTTCTCATCCTCCTCCTCCTCCTTCTCCCCCTCATCCTTCTCCTTCTCCTCCGTCTCCTCCACCTCCTCCTCCTCCTCCTTCTCCCCTCCTCCTTCTCTTTCTTCTCCTTCTCCTCCTTCTCCCCTCCTCCTTTTCCTTCTCCTCCTCTTTCTGCTCCTCCTCCTCTTCCTTCTCCTCCTCTTCTTCCTTCTCATCAGCTTCTGTCTTCTTCACCTTGTCCTTCTCCTTGTCGTCCTCTTCTTCTTCCTAGTTCTTGACCTTCTCCTCATCCTCTTCCTCCTCCTTCTCCTCCACGTCTAAATTGTTCTCCTCCACCACTACTTCCTCCACCTCCTCCTCCTCCTCCTCTATTACCCCGTTCTCTTCCTTCTTTGCCTTCTGCTCCTCCTCGTCCTCCGCCTCCAACAATTCCACGTTCTCCTCCTCCTCCTCCTCCTCCTCTTCCTCCTCCTCCTTCTCCTCCTCCTCCCCCATTATCTCGTTCTTTTCCTTCTTCACCTTCGCCTCCAACAACTTTACGTTCTCCTCCTCCTCCTCCTCCTCTTCTCCTCCTCCTCCTCTTCCTCGAAGTCTGCGCTTGCGCGATGCGGGTGAGGAGGGCGTGGCAAAGCACCAATTACCGGCGCTTCTATCCTATCCTTACCAAAGCGGTAAAGTCGATGATGTTTTGATAAAGAAGATAAGGAGTTAAGGAGTGATGGAGTAAAGAAAGGAATTGGATAAATTAAAAGATAATAAAAAAAAAAAGAGATTCGCATTCTTCCTAGGGTAGAGGTCAGTCTGGAAACATTAAATAATTCTACGTCATTCTGGTCCGTAGGGGAAAGATGAAAATTACGAGAAAAAAAAAAAGAGGATAAGAAGAGAGGACAAGAAGTGAGAAGAACAAAGGGGAATGATAGGGAAGAAGAGAAAAAGAGAAGAGGGTAGGAGGACGGAAGGAAGAGGAGGAGGAGGAGGAGGAGGAGGAGGAGGAGGAAGAGAGGACAGAGGAGTGGAGGGCAGGGAAGATGAGACGGGTGGAGTGAAAAGGTGGATGGGGGGAAGGGGTGGAGTGAAAAGGTGGATGAGGGGAAGGGGTGGAGTGAGATGGGAAAGAGGAGGGAGGGAAGGGAGGGGAAGGGGAAGGGGAGTGGAGGGGACGGGGGAGTGGAGGGGATGGGGGAGGGGAGGGGAGGGGAGTGGAGGGGACGGGGGAGGGGAGGGGAGGGGAGGGGAAGTGAGGGGAGGGGAGGGGAGGGGAGGGGAAGTGAGGGGAGGGGAGGGGAGGGGAAGTGAGGGGAGGGGAGATGAGGGGAAAGGACGGGAGGGGAAGGGAAGTGAGGTGAGGTGAGGGAAGGTGAGGGGAGGGGAGGGGAGATGAGGGGAGGGGAAGGGGGGTTGTAGAGGAGGGGGGATTATGTGCTGAGGTAGAAAGGGGTGACTTAGGATGAAAAGTGCCTGTGCATGGGTGGAGGTGGGTGGGAGAGTGTGGAGGTGGGTGGGAGGGGGTGGAGGAGAAGGACGAATGAAAAGAAGAAGACGAGGAGGAAGAGGAGGAGAAGGAGAAGGAGGAGAAGAAGGAGGAGGAAGAGGAGGAGGAGGAGGAGGGGTGTGGGAAGACCCATTAGATCGAATTGGGACGCGGCCGACTACTCGATGATACACTTCAGCTTCCTCCTCCTTCTCCTCCTCCTCCTTCTCCTCCTCCTCCTCCTCCTCCTGATCCTCCTCTTTCTCCTCCTGATCCTCCTCCTCCTCCTCCTTCTCCTCCTCCTGATCCTCCTCTTTCTCCTCCTGATCCTCCTCTTTCTCCTCCTGATCCTACTCCTCTTCCTCCTCCTGATCCTCCTCCTCCTCCTACTCCTGATCTTACTCTTCTTCCTCCTTCTTCTCCTTTTCCTCCTCCTGATCCTCATCCTCTTCCTCCTCCTCCCTCTCCTCCTCTTTCCCGTCACATTTATCTCCTTTAATATCCTCCTCATTCTCCTCTTCCTCTTCTTTTGTCACCTCCACCTCCTCCTCGTCGTCGTCTTCATTTTTTAATCATCCTCCATCGCCACTTTCTCCTCCTCCTTCTCCTCCTCCTCCTTCTCCTCCTCCTCCTTCTCCTCCTCCTCCTCCTCCTCCTCCTCCTTCTCCTCCTCCTCCTCCTTCTCCTCCTCCTTCTCCTCCTTCTCCTCTTCCTCCTCGTTCTCTTTGTGCCTCCCTACTCATTTCCTTAAACTTTTTCTTTTTCAAACTTATACTCGTTAATCTCTTTCCTTTATGCTCCCCTTCCCCGTCTTTCTCCTCCTTCTCCTCCTCTTCTTCTTCCTCCTCCTTCTCCTACTATTCCTCCTTCCCCACCTCTTCCTCCTCCTCTTCCTCCTCCTCCTCCTACTATCCCTCCTTCCCCACCTCCTCCTCCTCCTCTTCCTCCTCCTATTCCTTCTCCTCCTCCTCCTACTCCTTTTCCTCCTCCTCTTCCTCCTTCTCCTTCTACTCCTTTTCCTTCTTCTCTTTTTCTTTTTACTATTCCTCCTCCTCCTCTTCTTCCTTCTCCTACTCCTCATCCTACTCTACCTTCTTCTCCACCTCCTCCTCCTTCTCTTCCTCTCTCCTCCTCTGTCTCCTCCTCTTCCTCTTCCTCCTCCTCCTCTCCCCACCTCTCCTCCTCTGTCTCTTCCTCTTCCTCCTCCTCCTCCTCCTTCTTATTTTTTCTATTTATCCAACTCTTCTATCCTTCTCCCTTCCTCCCCCTTTTTCCCTTTCCTCTCCCCTTTCCTCCCTCTTTATTTCATGCCTGGAAAGAGAGCAGACTGCCCTCAATGATTGAAGATCAATCTCCACTGAAATATGTATATATATATATATATATATATATATATATATATATATATATATATATATATAATATACATACACACACACACACACACATATATATATATATATATACATATATATATATATAATATGCATACACACACACACACTACATATATATATATATAATATATATATATATATATACATATATATATATATATATATATATATGTATATATCACTTTTAACTTCTACTCTTTTCCGTATTTCTCTCTTTCCTCTTTAAGCCTCTCCTTTTGCCTCCTCTCTGTGACGCCGCCTCTTCGGTGCGACGTTGTCCCCATGGACAGAAGCAATGGTTGCATGAACGGGCGACGCTTTGCGGGCGTTTTGTTTTCGTAGAATATAACAGGGATAATTATGATAGTATTGATGTTAATGATAATGATAACGATGATGATGATAATGATAATAATTATAATGAATAATAATAATAATAATAATAATAATAATAATAATAATAATAATAATAATAATAATAATAATAATAATAATAATAATAATAATAATAATAATAATAATAATAATAATAATAATAACAAAACAATAATATGAATATATATATATATATATATATATATATATATATATATACATATATATATATATACATATATATATATATATATATATAATATATATATATATATATATATATATATATATATATATATATATATATATATTGGATAAAGGTAATTCAGAATACATGTTTTATTGAAGTCGACAGTAGTTACAGTATTATTCAGTTCGCAGTTTGATTTTTCAATTTTTCGAGCGGTGTTCCAATCTTCGTAGGCGAGAGTACCCTCGCCCTCGAAGATCGGAACACTGTTCGAAAATTTGAAAAAGCAAACTGCAAACTGAATAATGCCGTAACTACTGTCGACTTCAATAGAATATATATATATATATATATATATATATATATGTATATATATGTGTATATTTATATATATATACATATACGTATATATATATATGTATATATATATATATACACACATATATATATATATATATATATATATATATATATATATATATATACATACATATACCAAAGGCTTTTTTACCCTACACGGGGGGTAGCCAAGGCGTCGCGTGGTAAAGTTTACACAGGCGCCATTTTTAAAAAATAATCAGAAATCGCGATTGAAGTGTTCTCAACTTTGAAGCTAGTTACAGTAGAAACTATTAAAGAGATGACAATGGCGAATACATCATTTGAAAGCTGATCATGTCTACTTTATCCAGTACCGTTTGTGTACACTTTACTTCGAACAGAGCGCCATAAAAGCGTATGGTAATCATTAAGGGCGTAAACCCACTTTTTTCCTATGAATTTTCGACCTCATAGTTGAAGTATTTTTACACATATCCGATGTCCAAATGAAAGTATAAGGTTTTAATCAATGTGGTATAGCATTATCTCAATTTTCAAGCTGGTGACACTTGTGTATACTTTATCACGCGACGTCTCATATATACATATACATATATATATATATATATATATATATATATATATATATATATATATATATATATATACATGTATACCTGTACGTAGTAGACAGGCAGACACACACACACATACACACACACACACAGAGAGAGAGAGAGAGAGAGAGAGAGAGAGAGAGAGAGAGAGAGAGAGAGAGAGAGAGATAGATAGAGAGAAAGAGAGAGAGAGAGAGAGAGAGAGAGAGAGAGAGAGAGAGAGAGAGAGAGAGAGAGAGAGAGAGAGAGAGAGAGAGAGAGAGAGAGAGAGAGAGAATGAGGGGGGGGAAGGAGGGTGAACATTTCAACAAAAGTCCTGCCATGCTGTATTTTTTCTTTAAAGAGGGTGAACAAGTTTTGAACCAAAAATCCTCTTCTAGAATGTTTTCAGCGTGAACCTAACTTTCCTTACAATTCCAAACTTGGAAAGAAAAAGACGGATTCCATTATTATCTTTATCTTTACTTTGTTTGTTTATTTCTCTATTTGTTTGTTTATTTGTTTGTATGTGCAATTGTTTATTTATCTCTATTTATTTATTCGTTTATCTATTTATGTATTTATCTATTTATTACTCATATATTCATTTATTCATTCATATTTTCATTTGTTTTCTTGTTTATTTATTGGCTAACTTATTAATATATTTATTTAGTTATCTATTTCTTTATTTATATATTGATTGATTGATTGATTGATGTTCTATTAAGTTTTATCTATCGATTTATGTATTTCTTTATACAATTATTTATCTGTTTATTCATTCTTATTTCCTTATTCATTCATCTCTTAATTAATTTCATTATCTATTTACTTACTTATTAATTTATTCATCTACTTACGTAATAAAAATATTCTCATAATACAATAACCAAGGATAATTTATTTCTTGACTTATTTACTTACTTATTAATTTATTTATTCATATATTTATTTATCTACTTGTGCAATAAAAAATATTCTAATAATATAACAACCAAGGATAATATATCTCTTGATTTATTTACTTACTTTTTCGTTTATTTATTCATATATCTATTTATCTACTTATGTAATAAAAATATTCTCATAATATAGCAACCAAGGATAATTCATTTCTTGATTTATTTACTTATTCATTTATTTATTAATCTATTTATCTATTTATTTAATAAAAATATTCTCATAATATAACAACTAAGGATAATTTATTTCTTGATTTCTTTACTTGCTTATTCATTTATTTATCTATTTATTTAATAAAAATATTCTCATAATATAACAACGAAGGACAATTCACTTCTTGATTTATTCATTAATTCATTTATTTATTTATCTACTTATGTAATAAAAATATTTGTATGATATAGTAACCAAAGATAATTCATTTCTTGATTTATTTACTTACTTATTAATTCATTTATTCGTATATTTGTTTATCTACTTATGTAATAAAAAGAATCTCATAGGATAACAATCAGGGATAATCTATTTCTAGGCTTATTTACTTATTTATTAATAATTTGCTCATTTGTTTGTTTATCCACTTATGTAATAAAAATATTCTCATAACATAACAACCAAGGATAATTCATTTCTTGATTTATCTAATTATTCATTAATTCATTTATTCATTTATTCATTGATCTACTTATGTAATAAAAAAAGATATTCCCATAATATAACAACCAAGGATAATTCATTTCTTGACTTATTTACTTATTCATAAATCTATTTATTCATATATTTATTTATCTACTTATGTAATAAAGAATATTCTCATAATATAACAACCAAGGATACATGTCCATGGTTTTCGGTGTGTAAACTCGAGTGTCCCTAACATTACACGAGTCCTTACGATGACGCGGTCAATGTCCCTGAAGCAAAGGGACTTCTTGGCCCTAATACCCCTAACTCAGCAAGACAAGGTCCCCAAGGACCGCCCCCTCCTCCTCCTCCTCCTCCTCCTCCTCCTCCTCCTCCTCCTCCTTCTCCTCCTCCTCCTCCTCCTCCTCCTCCTCCTCCTTCTCCTCCTCCTCCTCCTCTTCCTTTCTCCTCATTTTCCTCATCCTCTTGTATATCTACCTCGATCTTCACCTCCTATTCCTCCTTCCTCCTCCTCCTCCTCCTCTCCGTCCTCTTCATTTGTCCTCCTTCACATCCTATTCCTCCTCCTTCTCCTCCTCTTCTTCCTCCTCCTTCTCCTCTTCATTTCTCCTCCTTCACATCCTCTTCCTCCTCTTTTTCCTCCTCCTTCTCCTCCTACGTTCTATCATTCATCCTCCTTCACCTCCTCTTCCTCCTCCCTCTTTTCCTCCTCCTCTTGTATCTCTACCTCGACCTCCTACTCTTTCTCCTCTACCTCCTCCTCCTCCTCCTCCTCCTCCTCCTCCTCCTCCTCCTCCTTCTCCTCCTTGACCTCCTCCATCTCCACCT
>NC_134784.1:28762705-28767705 GCF_046742065.1 Oratosquilla oratoria
AGAAGAAAAAGAGGAAGAGGAGTAGGAGGAAAAGAAGGAGAGTGGAAGCGGAGAAGGAAGAGGAGGAGAAGGATGAGGAAGAGGAGGAGAAGGAGGAGGAAGAGGAGGAGGAGGAGGAGGAGGGGAGGAGGAGAATGAGGATGTCTCCCCCCTCCAAACACAGAAAACAACAACAACAACAACAAAAACAAAAACAACAACAACAACAACAATTTAGTTATTCTTTTAATTAGTATTGCATCAGTATAAGCCTAACTTTTAACTCAAAATAATTCTGAGATAAAGTGGAGCTTTCCCATGGGGAATACCTTCCTCTTACCTGATTAAAATCACCTGACGGCAAACAGAGGATACTCTCAAACCCTTCAAGCACTTAAGTACTGAAGTACAGTTCACTACAATTCAGTCAATAGCATCATACTTAAATGACCTACCCCCCCCCCAAGTCCCCACCTCCACCTCCACTATAGTGTACTTTACACTCGTACTCAAGGACTATTGTCGTCCTTTAAAATACTTTACCGTTCTATTGTCGAGGACGAGGAAGTGAACCTCGAGTTCTTGAGGGTGACCTTACCTGTGGAAGAGAAAAAAAAATAGAAATTAGAAAAAAATTAAGAATGACATCAAAACAAAAACAGAAAATCTATAAATCATATAAAACCAAATTCAGACTACAGTCTCCCCTTAACTATATATGTATGTGTGTGTGTGCGTGTGTGTGTGTGTGTGTGTGATTATATATATATATATAAATATATATATATTTGTATATATATATATATATATATATATATATATATGAATTGTGTCAACTAGGATACACACACACAAATTATACATATATACTATATATATATATACAATATATATATATATATATATATATATATATATATATATATATATATATATATACATACATATATTGTCACGTATCCCGGTGTCACGTGGTTATCTTTTTGTAATGATGGTCGAAAGTCGTCGGCCAGCACTCAGTCCCCCCCCCCTTTCGGCCACCTGTCAGCTGTGTAGTTTGACACACAGGGTCACGGGCGTTCTTTTTATTTAAATTATGTACGTATGGCAACAGTTATCAATTGTCGGCCGGACATGTGTGCTCATGTGTATCTCAGATACCATTTGTCAAGACGTACGCTGCGTCGTACGGATGTATTTGAAATTTTATTTAAATTATGTACGTATGGCAACAGTTATCAATTGTCGGCCGGACATGTGTGCTTCGCGCAATGTCAAGTTGCCACCTTTGTAGTTTTTCTTTCTTGTAACTCTTTCTACTATGTTATGATTAGTATTAAGGTTTTTGTTTTTGTTACGTGTATTTCTTGTGTGTGTAATTTTAAGTTTTGTAACTGGGTTAGGCTTGTTAGCTACCAGTTGAAGTGGGATAGGAAACCACTTCCTATTGACCTTTCGGCCTGTTGCCCCAGTGACCATCAGGTCAATTGGCGAGCCTATATAGAGAGGGTCAACCCGTTTCTCGTCTTACAAGACATATTTTAACTAAAAGACAGTCCCTTAATCGGCGGAGGCCGCTGGGACTCAATACAAACAAAAAAAAAAAAAAAAAAAAAAAAAAAAAAAAAAAAAAAAAAAAAAAAAAAAAAAACTTTGTTTAAGTGTTAATCTAGGTAACCTTTTATTGTATCACAGTGCTACGCGTGGTAACCAGACTTTTTATCTTAAACTTAGGTTTAGCGATAAGTAAATGCACGGAGTTTTTAATCCGCTTTTCGAAATATTTAGATTTGCATTTTCTTTTTACTGTACCATTGATTTGCATACTTTCATCTTTCATAATTCCGTTTCCGTTGTTTAAATAGGCAAAAAAAAATTAACTTTATAGTTTATTGTTAAATTCATAGTTTGAATAAAGTGTATAAATGTTTCACTTTAATTTTTCTGTCACCGTACTACACCGGACCTGGCAAATAACCTAATTGCTTGGAAGTAGTACGTCTGTCACGACCTTGTCCGTAGATATTCAATCTCTTTTTTGATAAGGCAAGGTCGTATTGTTGACAGCATACAAATACACATACGAGTATATATGTATATATATGTAGTAACTCGACTCAAATATTTATTCTGTCTGCCACCAGACGATTTTATTCAACTCATCTGGAGGGAGGGGGGGGGTCTCCAAGAAACCGATGGACTAAAATTTATCTCAATTTGCGTGTCGCCAGGTGATTTAATTCAGATGAGAAAGAGAGAGAGAGAGAGAGAGAGAGAGAGAGAGAGAGAGAGGGAGGAAAAGAGAGGGATCAAGTGCTTGTATTCCTTAGGTGCTGTTATTTGATCAGGTATCAGACCACATGTGCCCACTGAAGCCCCACTTGACACCTGGCCAGGTGTTGCGGGGCTCGAACAGGGTCCGGGATAGGGGGAAATGATGGGGGAGGAAGGGAGGGAGGGGAAGAAGGCTCTGTTAACTCGATATGTTATTGGTGTGGAGTTCGGTCGTGCGCATGTCTTAGTCTGGATGTGTATGATACTACGGAGACTTTAATGAAAGGATGAGGGCGAAGGGAAAATTATAAGTCCTTTAGATTACTATTATTTATTTGTTTCTTTATCTGAGTAGTTATTTATCTATTCATTTATTCATCTATTTGTTTATTTATTTATACATGTTCTATTTACTTATTTTATTTATTTATCTATTCACTCTTGATTCATTTATTTCCTTTGTTTACTAACTTATTATCTACTTTTTTATACATCTAACTTATTTACCTACTGATGAGTGGTCGGGTAGTGAGTTAATCACAGTTCTCGGTGTTACCTTCCTACCATTTACCTTCCTATCATTTACCTTCCTACATACTTATTCATGTACTGTTGTCAGTGATTGTGATTTATCATGGTCTTGGATCACGTGTTGGACTAGTGATCGACATTTATTAACCTCCCGGATGAGAGCTCAGAGCTCGTATGACCAATCTATGGTTAATACTGTGACCTAACACTCACACATACACATCCAACTCCCCGCCGACGAGAGTTGGAGTAACACCCCGCAGCGCAGCGATACTGAAATTATTTCATCTTTGGGCGGAAGTCGAACACGGACCGCCGTAGTGGCAGGCGAGAACTCTGACCACAGCGCCACGAGGTGTGATAGTGTGAGAGTGATAGTAATAGTTATGGTAACAATAGTAGTGATAGTGATAATGACAGTGACCCTGATAGTGATAATGACAAGTGATAGTAGTAATAACTGATGATAATGACAATGATAGTGATAGTCTTAGTGGCAGTGATAGTGACAGTAACTGGTGATGGTGATAGCGTCGCGCATGCCACGAAGACCAGCTCGAAGTCCCGAGTTAACTCGACGAGCTTAATTTGATTCTGACTTTTTTCAGCCTAATCTAGAATTTCAGAGGAAGCGCTTTAATGTTCATGGTAATCTAATTACCCAGCCCAGTAATTACGGTAATTATTTAATTAGGGATAAACTTTCTAAAAATGAAGTTAAAGATGCGAGTGTATTTTGGCGTTCTCGTGTGTTTTTATTTAATTTGTCGCCAGGTGATTTTATTAAGGGTGAGGGAAAATACTACCATATATACATGCATACTAATATATACATATGTATATACATCTACACACACACACACACACACACACACACACACACACACACACACACACACACACACACACACACATACATACATACTGTATATGTATATCTATATATACATATATATATATATATACATATATATATATATGTATCTATCTATCTATCTATATATGTATATATATATACATATATATATATTTATATATATATACACACATATATATATGTATATATATATATATATATAATTGTAAAAGAAAGATGATATAAAATTTACAAGCATAGAATGCACACACACACACACACACACACACACACACACACACACACACACACACACACACACACACACACACACACACACACACACACACACACACACACACACACACACACACACACACACACACACACACACACACACACACACGCACACACACACACACACACATACACTCACACGCAAAACGTACACATATACAAACATACTTGCTTATGTGTATTCAGTGCATGGAACGACGTACCTCTTTATAGAAAAAAAAAAAAATAGGGAGGGCATTCTTCAACTTTGGGTTGACAGGGTTGAGATTGAATTTCTCGCCAGCGCAATTCACAATCCATTTTTAGTGCAATTTCACTCTACGCGTTATTATTTTTTTTATTTATCTGTTATAATTTTTTTCATTTCTTTATTCATTTTTATTTACTCATTTATCTGTTTATTTATTTATTTATTTTACATTTATCTTTAGCTATTTATCTGTTTATTACCTATTTATTTCTATTGATTCGTTTATTCTCTAACCTACAGTATTCATTTATCAATTCATTATTCATTTGTTTATTAATCTTTGTTTATTGTTAGTTACTTTTTTATGTATCTATCTATAATATCAGCAGCTATTTCATCCAGATTAATTTTTTTTAATTTTTATTTTTTTATTTAATTTTATTTCTTATCTAATAATATATTCATTTATTTTTTTACTTATTTGCTTATCTATCTATTTACTTTATTTTTTATTATTAATATTATTATTGCTATTATTATTATTATTACTATTATTATTATTATTATTATTATTATTATTATTATAATTATTATTGTTATTATTATTATTATTATTATTATTATTATTATTATTATTATTATTATCATTATTATTCTATTATTATTATTATCATTATTAATTATTATTATTATTATTATTTTTATCATCAATTGTTATTATTATTATTATTATTTTTTATTATTATTATTATTATTATTATTATTATTATTATTATTATTATTATTATTATTATTATTATTATTATTATTATTATTATTATTATTATTGTTATCATTATTATCATAATTATTATTATCATTATTATTATTGTT
>NC_134784.1:28772705-28775205 GCF_046742065.1 Oratosquilla oratoria
TTGTCTGAATCCAAATTGCCTTGGATTTAGTACGTTGTTTTTTTCCAAGTATTTTACCCATCTACTTTTGATAATTCTTTCACATATTTTTGCTATTGTACTTGTTAGAGAGACTGGTCTATAGTTGGTAGGTTCTTCTTTATTTCCTCCTTTATATATAGGTACTATATTTGCTTTTTTCCAATCTTCTGGAACTTTTCCTTCTTTTAAGGAACTGCTTATTATGCTATGTATTTTGTCTGCCAGTTCATTCCTGCATTCTTTCAGAATCCAGTTTGCTATTTCATCTGGCCCATGCGATTTTCTGACATCAAAATTACCCAAGTGTGTCAATATTTCATTCTTTGTTACTTCTATTTCTTCCATAGGGGGGACTTTTTCCTTCCACTCAATCTCTTCAGGTTGTATATTTTCCCTTGTAAACACTGATTTAAAATGTTTGTTCATGATTTCTGCCATTTCCATTTCCTCAGTGTATTCAACTCCTCCTTGTCTTAATTTCTCTAAGTCTTGTTTGTTTTTCAGTTTATTGTTTACAAATCTGTAGAATAGTTTTGGTTGATCTTTACACTTTTCTATAACATCTTTTTCATATTTTCTTTTTTTCTCTCTGCACTTTTGTACATATTCATTTCTATAACCAGTATATATTTTCCATTTTTCAGGTCTTCTGTCTTTTTTCCATCTGTTCCAGGCTTTGTCTCTTTTGTCCTTTAACTCCCTACAACTTTTGTTGTACCAGCATTTTACATATTCTTTTTCTTGTTTTTGTCTTGGGACATACTTTTCCACTCCTTTTTTGTAAATTTTTGTCAAAATATTCCATTTCTCTTCCACTGTTGTTTCTTCTTTGTATATTTCTTCCCAGTTTTCTTGTTGGAAGAATTCTCTTATTTTATCAAAGTTTGTTTTTTCATACATCATTCTTCCTTTTCTATATTGTTCATTTCTTTTCATATATTTTTCTTCATTAAGTTCCAGTTCAATCAATATGTGGTCACTTTTACCTATTGGTGTTTTATATTCAATCTTGTCCACTATTCTAGGTTCAGATGTAATTATTAAGTCTAGCCTCGATGGTTCTTCTTCATTTCTATACCTAGTGTTCTCTTGTATCCATTGTGTCATTGAATGGTCAGTAATCATCTCAAGTAGAGCATTTCCCCATGAGTCATCACCACTCTTTACTGTCATTTCTTCCCAGCAGATTTCTTTGCAATTAAAGTCGCCCATCATAACTATTCTTCCTCCGTCTTCCATTATTTTAGTTAATGCTATCTTTGTGTCCTCTAACATACTTTTATGTTCACTCTCCTCCCATGAGGCTGTTTTCGGAGGCACATAATTGATCACAAATTTTCTGCTCTTCTTATCTCGGTCTTCCACTTCTATCATAATCATCTCTACTGTATTCTTTCCATATATGACACCTTTCACGTTTATATCCTTCTTAGTCAGGAACATAACTCCACCCCCTTGTTTTTTCTCTCTGTTTCTAATCCAATAATTGTATGTATCATGTCCTACACTGTTGGGTGGTAGTGGGCCTTTTAATTTTGTTTCTACAATTCCCATTATGTCCGGTTCTTTTTCTTTCAAATAATCATTCAGTTCATTCAATCCTGTTATCAATCCATCTATATTTGTGTAAGACACTCTTAGTTTTCTGCCACTTCCATTGTATTCTCTGTTTCCCTTATGTTTTTCTTTAGTATGTCGAACTGCTTTATTTTCATGTTCACTACTCTCCAATAGAATCTCTCTTTCTCTGACTCCGTTCTTTCCTCGTTTTTTGCCTTAGCTTCAATTCTTTTCTGCTTTTCTGCCTCTCTTTCCTCCTTATTCATTTCTCTTTTTATCCATACCTTTTTATATTGATCATTTGTTGCTAGTTTCCCTGTCTTGGATAGAATTTTCTCTGCTGTTGTTTGTGACCTGAATTTAATCTTAATTGGTCTGGTCTTATCTGTACTATATTTTCCGAGTCTGAATTTTTCCTCAATTTCCTTTATAATTTCTGGTTCATCTTCCTGGACTAATTTTAATAAACTGCTTACTCTTTCATTTTCCTCCTTGATTCTTGCAGTTCTATCTGGGTTATGTTTCTCTTCCATTCCTAATATAATTATACATTTCTTTTTGTCAGCTAATTCTCTTACTATATTCTCCTTCTGTCTCATCACTTTAATAACTGAGTCTTCATTATGTTCTTTCAATTGCTGTTTGACTATGTCAGTGAATGAAACCTTATTCCCTTCTTGAGTTATTCTCCAATTTTTAGCTTCTGTAGCTAGTTTCTCTCTGTTTTCATTACTATTCTTCTTCAATTTCTCATTCTCCTCCTTTACATTTCCTAACTGTCTTTTTAGGTCCTCTATTTCTTCAGTTAAGTTTCTGTTAGCCTTCTCTAGTTGTTCCAACCTTTCAATTCTTTGAAAAATGGAGTCTACGTTACCTAACTTACGCTCCAAGTCCTCGATCACCTTATCAACTCTCTCCT